>NW_010199897.1:4947-7042 GCF_000695765.1 Mesitornis unicolor
TCGTTACACAGAAAAACCACTGGGGTAAAGAGGTGATTATTAAAATTGCAAAATCAAGTACCCAGTGTTCGGAAATACCAGAATTTCAACCCGAGCAGGTCGGGCGTGCAGATAACCGGTCTGTAATGGGGAGATTTGGGAGCTCTTTGCTCTGTCTCTGCCCCACAAAACGGTTGTTCTCCCATCTGCGGGGCAAAAGTGGCTTTGATGACGACCACAGCAGCTTCGGCGAGTCCCAGTTTGTGACTCGGGAGGTTTGTGCTCAGGTCCCCGTCCTGCCGCGGGCATAGCGGGATTTGGGGCACCGTTCCCTCGGCACCGCTGGGCCGCAAGGTTTGGTTGAGGAAGGTGGAGGAGTTTCTGCCGCCGTGTTTCGAGAGCTGCCAGTGCTCTGCGTGCTGCTGCAGTACAGATCACTTTATCGGGAAGATCATTTCCAAGTCCTGGTAGAACTGCGGGATCTTGGCTTCTCATCCAGGCCACGTTTCCTTTTATTTCTTGAGGCCTTTGGAAAAAAAAAAAAACCCTGGCTCCTTGCACCGTGACTCAGAGAGGAGGAAATCAAATCCCCATCCATCACGTCGCCGCTTGAGTCACATCGGTGTTTGCGCCATCAGTCTGGAGCAGGTTGGCTCCGTGATGGGCGTTTGCTTTGTTCCTCGTGATGAGCGCCATTCATCTTTGACGTGGACTTTGCCCAGAGAACCGCCTGGAAAGCTCGGGAGGATTTGGATGCCTCCATTGAGGTGCACGGCTTCACCCCATCGACATCGGGGCTCTCCATGGAGGTGGGACAGAAAGGGACCTGTATTTCTGCAGGAGTCACCTCATGTACCCGCTCCACGGCCACGTTGGTGCTCCCTGTGCATCCTCACCCCACACACAGCCCTGCCCCTGGCACCCGTTTGTGATTTCCAGCCCCGAAGCAGCTCTTTGCTGGGCTCTGCATTGCCCTTATGTGAGAAAAGCACCATTAAACACTCACATCTTGCTGCCTGCCAGGCCTTGGGGGGCAAACACACCCGCAGGGAGATAATTTGGGTTCCTTGCTGCTCCTGCCTAATCTGCTGAGGGATTTAGATGGTGCTTGACTGACGTTCGAGGCTTAGTGCTGTGAGAGGAGCCAGAGACTGCTCCCTCAGGAGATGGTGAGGGGAGGCGGCTGCCAAAACAGCATTGCACCACGCAGGGCTTTTGTGCCTATGGCATGAGGGTGTTCATCCTGGCTCCACGTTCGGTTTGGAGGCTCATAGCAGGGGAAGAGGAAGGCACTGAGGTTTTCCTTACCTGCGGCAGGACGGCAGTGATGGGGACCCCAGGGCTATGCCAAGCCCAGCAGCAGCTCCTCGGTGTGGCTCCGTTTGGAGCATCTTGGACTTGGGGTGAGGAAATGCGGTGCTAGGGTTGTGCTGAGAATGGGCTTGGGGGGAGCAAATTGGGGCTGAGTATGGGCAGCTGGGGAGGAAAGAGAAGCTGAGCCTGGAGGGACGATGCTCCCTGTTATGGCACGAGGTGGAGATGGCCCTGGGAGCCAGTGGAGATGTCGAACATCGGCTGCTGACTTCAGGTACGTGCGCTGCTGAAGGATCTGCTGCTCTGCGGGCCATGCCAGGGCAAATCACTTGACCTCCTGCAGCTGTTCCCTTAGGAGAGGGAATTAATTGCGTTATTTGGTTCTGATGGCCCCTCTGAAGCAAGCTGGCTTTGATTGCTGCTGACAGAGCAGCCACCGCCAGGTCAGTAGAAGACACAGCCACGTTGGGACAGGGCTCATTTCATTCCAAGCGTGCAGAAATTGAAATAAAGAGACTTCAGCCTCCGGGTGCAAGTTGAGTCTTAGAACATATCACAAATATGTGAGCTGGGGTCCTTGCTGGGGCCTCAAAGGAGCTGTTTGCCTTGCCCTGTCCCTCCCCGGAGCAGGGTAGCACCTCACCTTCATCAGCTGCGTGTGTTTGGTAGCCACTCATGAGCAGAAGTGGCTTTAAAATAACCCCTTTTCTCTCCTTCAGGGGTTTCTCCCATGCTTGAAGCTTTGTTGGGAAGCAGAGAACATCAGCAGGACCTTTACTGGGAAGGAAACACAAAGAGCGGT
>NW_010199897.1:7073-12222 GCF_000695765.1 Mesitornis unicolor
GTATTTTTAAAGGCAACAGTCTGGCAATAATTTGGGATGGATTATCAGGTGTCTGCACTGACAGCGTGGTTTTGGATCAAGCAGGTTTGGTGATAAAGAGGTTTTGGGGCTGGATTTGTTGGTTTGGGTTTGGTTTTTTTTGTAAGCCTGCACCCCAGAGAGAAAATGCCCCGGTCTGGTGTCATGGCTTTAATTGGAGCCTCTGCAGATGCCATTTGGGGCTGATGAAAGGTGGGGACAGGAGCGTCCCCTCCCTGCTCACACGCAATGGGGCCCGCAGGAGAGGGGCTGCTGCAGCCTTTCCACACCACGGCTTCCCCCGGGGTCTTTGGCAGAGCTCGCAGACCATTAAAAAGCCACATCAAACGGCGTTTCTGCCATCTAAGCTTTGTGACAGAAGCCAGTCCGCAGTGTTGAAACCCAGCTGGGAGCTGCTGGGATATAATGGGAAGAGTTCATTAGAGGAGTCCCCGGCTACCGGCAACTTCCAGGCTTTTCAGAGGAGGCAAATCCAGCAGGAAACCGAGGTGGTGGCTTCTGATCGCTGTGCTTCAGGGTGGGGGGGCTGATTTAACCCCTTCATCAACCAAAGCCAGGCAAATGTAGTATTTTTAATTTGAGAGAGGCAGGTTGCTTAGTGGTTTGGGGTTTCTTTCTTTAACCAAATCACACCATTAGCCCAGCTTTAATCACCTTAAAACAGCCAATGACCTTAATTTATTTACTTGCAGGCAACTTCTGTAGATAAGGCTGGGGAAATACAGGTTTTATTTAAGCAGGTATGGGAAATAGCATCCTTTCTTTTTTCCTAAATAACTTTTCAAACCAGAACTGCAACAGATTTTGGGTTTTTCTTGCAGGAACTCAGGGTGCCCGGTGCTTGTGCAGAGCCACTATAGGGATGTGTCTCCTGTCTTTCTGTCCCTTTCCAGGTCCCTTTCTACAGAAAGGTGAAGCCCAAATCTTTGTTTCCTGATGCTGAGAGCAGAGCAAATGTCGATATTGGAATTTTCAAAGTAGGGCAGTGAGAAATACATGGAGAGGTGACAAGAGGCATGGCAACAGCCTCCCGCTGAAAGAGGAGAGCCGGGCATTCAGTTACTCGCGTTGTATGTGTGGTCCCCAGAGCCAACTTTCCTCTTCCTCTCCTTGGATATCACCTCCAACAGCGGGGAGATGCCAAGCACGTGAACATTGCCAGCGCCTCAGCGACACCGGAGGGAGCGAGGTGAAAACTCTGCCTGTGTCAGCGTTCCCCAAAACCTGCCCCCACCGTGGAGGGGACCTGAGGCAGCCCAGGGAAACCTGCGGACAATGGCGGCTTTGTTCACCTCCCTTCTCGGGCGCCGTGAGATGCTGAGTCCAAACATTTAACCACAAAATGCATTAATTACCGTCCAGCTCCCCGGGGTAAGGACCAGATGCCAGTAACCGAAAAAAAGCGCATGCTGTTGTATGGAAAGTACATCGATTGTTAAATGACTCCGAGCTGCAATTACTGCCACTAAAAGTCCTTGATTAACATTTCCTAGAAACATTCAGTTCTCCAACCTCTGTGCTTGGAGCTGCGCTCACTTGGATGGCGCAAAAGGAGGACCCAGAAACTGTGGGATGAAGTCAACTTCCCACATAATGATGTGTCCTCTGCTCCTATAACTCTGCCTCAACCCACAGCGGAAAGTGTATTTCTTAATTTCCAGTGTATTTTTCACCAGTGTCAGATGTTAACTCTGGGTCTGGTTCCTCAGCTGCTCAATTCGGCGCCTTGCGGGACCAGCTCCGCCAGTTAATGCTAAAATTTGGCATCCGCCCCGGATGAAAATGAGCGATCGAGGGACAGCTGGTTGGGAGCTACAGCAAACTGCAAACAGTCTGACACAAGCAGAAGTTGGATTTCCCCCGCACTCCGTGTAAATCTGCTGGGCTAACACCCTCCCATCAGCTTCGAAAACAAACACGGCTCAACACCGGGGTAGTAAAACACGAACGAGCGCTAATAAAAGAGGCCATTTGAGGTGGCAGGTGATGGCTGCAGCCCAAAATCTTGCTTGGTGGCTGAAGGACATCAGAGCTTGTGGGGTTACTCTGCTGAAGGGGGATCACCGCAGCAGAGCATTGGGATCCTGGGCCTGTGATCACTGCTCTTCCGCTTGGAGTCCCCAGGGAAGGACTTTGCAGCATCCCAGCCTGCAGACAAGCCCAGGAACCCGAATTAGCACTGGAATGAGCACGCTGGTATTTTTAAACCAGGGTGTGGTGTTTCTGCCTTTCTTTTAATAGGTGTCCGTGGGCAGGTTCTTCTTGCAGCTTCATCCACCGCTGTTTTAAAGAGCTCTAACGAGAGCTCTAATGAACCCGGCTCAGGCCAAGCTCTCGTTTGCAGCCGCAGCCATCACTGGATGGTCCAGCAAAGCTGCCATGCTGCATCCATCCTGCCCTCCAAACCTCCCTCAGCATCCTTGCTGCTGAACGCAGTTTAATTACACTTAAAACCCAGGATGTTCATATGATGCGTGGTCCCGCTGAGCTGCAACACGACCCGCACGCTGAGCTCCTCCAGTGCCTGAAAAACTCCCCTAAAAGAGGCATTTTTGAACCCCGGGGTCAATGCAGCAGCCAATTGCACCGGCTGAACGTGCACAGCGAGGGCCGGGGCAGGAGAGCACTTACTTTGATATCTTTAACATCTGATGCCTCCAGTTTCAAAAGCACTTGGAAAAAGTTTGAGATGGAAAATCGCCGCATAAAGGCCAAAAGGGCTAAGAGAAGTGAAACAATAATACGCTGTTTTGCTGCTGTGCCAAATGGAAATAAACCTTCTCAATACAGCATAAAATAATATAAAGGGGGTGACCTACTGATCTAAGCCTGAGGGGGCCTGAATTGCTTTGTTCTGCCTCCCTGTCTCAGTGCAAATTTAGCTTGAAGTCAGTCAGTTAACTTTTCTGACTCACTCCTCGCAGCTGTGAAAGGTGGGTGATACTCATTTCCCTGTGGATTGTTAGGAGGCCTGGTTATTTATTTTGTAAAGCTTTGACAAATTAACTCAAAAGTATGATCGAAATAAAAAAAAAAAAAATCTTCCAGAATAACATAAGGAGCAATTACCGAGCTAGGAAAGAACCGAGAGCTTTCAACGTTCAAAACCGTTCTGAGCATCATTAAAGAGATTGCATTTGAATGGGGAGGATGAGGGGTTTGGTGGGTGCCAGCTGGAAACCAGGAAAATGTCATCTAAAAGCGAAATAGCTGAAAAGATATTATGGAACAGACAAGGCTGGTGCAGCTGGATATAAATGAAACAAGCCAGCTATTAGCTGCTCTGCACGATAACAGCATGTGAACTCTTTGTTAGAGGAGAAATTCAGCGGCGCTGAGGAGAACACGGCCCCGGCAGCTCCTTTGTACGGTTGGTAAAACGTGAGAAAGCACAGAGCGCCTTTGCTTTGTTGCCCTACACCTACGTTCAGCGGTACCATGGGAGAGCTGTTTCTTTGTACTAAAAACACTGAAAAGGAGGTGGTTCTTTGCTCTCGGGAGGTGTATAAAGTATTTCAGGTTTTACCAAACCCTGTAATTTGGAAGCTTTTGGCAGGGGAGGATGATGAAGCCCAGGGAGGAAGGCTCAGTCCTCAGCTGAGCGGGGCTCGGGGCTCAGCTCCAGATCAGGACTCAGCTCTTGCCCTTCCCAGCAGACACTGACCAAGCAGCAGAGGTAACAACCTTCTCCTACCAGCGTGACCTTGCAATAAAAGCTCCTCATTACCAGTTCCTGACTCTACTGGGGACATTCAGCCCAACCAGTGCAAATTTGTAACTCTGCCATGCAAGGTTTTGGGGTAAAGCCCCAAAATTGATGCTCGCAGAAGGTCCCTGTGACCATCCCATTTAAGGGAAATGTTTTTTCCCTCCCATCTGTCCCACCCACGTTTTAACGACGGTGCCCTTTGCGGTACAGGCTGCAATTAATTTAAGGGTGATTATTCAGGGAGGTTCCTGAACAGGGCTGGACCACACGATCCTGCCTTGCTCCCAGCTCGGGTTGGTTACAGTGACACACCGATTTCCCATTTAGACTGTCCCACCCCATGAATCAGCGAGGTTCCTTGGACTCTGTAAAACAAACAGAAACGAATCTTCCACCGACTCCTGGGGAGTGTGCGGAGCGGAGGAGGGCTGTGCAGAAGCTGGAGGAGTGGGAATGAAAAGGACTTTGTCACGTCGGTGGCCCAGCCCTGTCAGCACCAGGAGAGGGGCTGCCAGCAGTTTTTCCTGCTCCAGATGAACAATTCAGGAGCATTCAAAGATGAAATTTGCTTAAAGACATCCGGTTATGCAGAACTGAGGGTAGTAAAATGCCGGGAGAGATCTGAGGTTTTGTTATTTACCAGCGACTACTCCGTTGGTAACCATTTCATCCGGAGCCATTGCACGGATGCATTTGGGTACAAATTACAGGGAGGCTCGTCCCAGCGCCGGGTCACAGACAGCATTAAAGCAGTCGAGGTGGAAAGCTGCGTCTGCAACTCATTCAATGCCACCTCGGGGAATCCCACAGCCCCAGCGCATCCTACCCTGGGAACGGCTCCTCCGAGACGTTCAGGTGCAGCTGAACTCAGACTATGAAAACTAAGTCTGAGCTCCTGTAAAACGGGAGGACTGGGAGCAAGGGCGGGTGCTGCCGAGGCATAAAAGCCGCTCTGTTCACAACTGCTTGGACTCCGCAGGCATGGAGTCGCATGGGGAAAATGTGATTGCAGGCTGCGCGCTGCCTTGTGCTATTTTGGGGAAAAGACTGGAAAAAGGGCAAACAGTTTAATTTCATTCCAATACTTCGCCCAATTCTCTCGCGCGTTTTTCTGTCCAGCTCCTCAGTCCCTGACCTTAATAGCGAGGGAGAAACTAGGCTGGATACACTCCTCCCTGTCTCTCGAAATAGACTTCTTTTCCCCAGCCAGGAAAGAAGCTATTTCTGCTGCTCTGGCTCAGCTGCCCCTGGTATGGCCAGTCCCGCACCCTGGTGCTTGGCTGGGCCGTGAGGGGAAAGTTTCTACTTTTGCAGTTTTTTCCCACAAGCAAGGACAGCAGCAGCTCGGGGGCTGAGGGGATAGCGGGGAACGGGGGACACAGGACCCCCTCCTTGGTCCTG
>NW_010199898.1:0-2468 GCF_000695765.1 Mesitornis unicolor
CTGTCCAGGATTTAGTGGCCTGCCCAGCCCTCAACCACAATCATGGTCTTCAAAAATCTTATCAACAGCAGATAGTGGGCATTTGCAGTGGTAAAAAATATGTGTCTGCTTGCACTTTCTTCCATTCTTTTTTGTGGGTTCTCAACTTGAGGAATATTTGTTGCTGATTCTTCAGGATACATCACCACAATGCCTGAATCTTCAAGCTCAAGAGGTGTTCGTTACTGTGGCTCTTTATCAAATTCATAATTATTACCAACATGCTCAAAAGAGTACCTGTCTTCAAGTAACAGCTCCTCGTGTGTGAATTCAGATGATATTACACCTCACAAAAGTTACTCTTGCATAATCACATCATAGTCCATTAACTCAGCAAGATCATAGCATCACAGAATCATAGAATGTTTTGTATTGAAAGAGACCTTAAAGATCATCCAGTCCAACCCCACCCCTGCCGTGGGCAGGGACACCTCCCACTACACCAGGATGCTCAAAGCCCTGTCCAACTTGGCCTTGAACTCTTCCAGGGAGGGAGCATCCACGACCTCCTTGGATAACCTGTTACAATGTCTAATGTTCAGCCGCTGACTCTGGAGCCACAGGCAAATGTGGATGAACACTTGTATTCTCTGTTTCTTTTCTAGCAAAGAAGAAACCTGACTCAGGCTGGGCCGTTTCTGACTGTTCTGTTTTACAAAGGGTGTAAGATAAGTCTAAGTGCTTGAGGGACAGGCATCCAGTTACAGGTGAAGTTTTTAGATTTCCATTTTTGTTTCAGAAAAAGAATGTGAAATGTGAAAAGAATATGAAAACAGGCACAGACACTGTTTGTTCAGGAAGAGATTAATACAGTTGAATTTTCTGTTTCTCTGCTGCCACCCACGTGTCAAGCTGCAGGGTATGCCCTGCTCTTACACCAGTGTCAGTGATGACAGCGGTGAGCAAGTCTGTTGGATGTGTGCCCAAGTAGAGGAGTGCCCCGCTTAGCAGTGGAGCTCGTGGAGGGGATAAGTAGGCTGAGAACAATCAAGGGGTGTGAGAATGAGATAGACCATTGAAGCCCTGTCCTCCCTTTCCTGAGGCAGGCCCAACAGTCGGACGAAGCTCGTGAGACGGAGAGCTCCCTAGCTTCTTTCTACCGGGCTGAACATAGTGAATGCATAAACTTAAAGGATAAGGAACAACAACAACAATGGAGATGCGCTGTGGCAGGCGTGTCATTCCCCCTCCCCCAGTAACTGCTCCACCTTCCCAGGTGCCCTTGCACAACAGGCATGATGTTCTGCAAGGCGAACTGAATAACGAGCAAGAAGGCAACTCGCCCAGCTCAGAGGCACCACCAAGGCTCAGTTGGATGAAACCATATGTAAAAACATCTTCAATAAAGACAGATGAGCCCTTGTCATAGGATACTCGCTTCTGAAGGGAGCAGAAGGTCCCATATGCAGACCAGACTCACTCCTTAGGGAAGTCTGCTGCCTCCCAGGAGCTGGGGTTAAGGACATACAGAGAAAACTCCATACCCTAGTTAAACCCTCTGACTACTCTCCATTAATGGTCTTTCGGGTAGGCAGTGATGAGATTGCATCAAGTAGTTTGAGGGCAATGAAGAAAGACTTCAACATCTTGGGACAGCTAGTTAAGTGATGATTGTGATGATTAGTGATGATTAGCATAAGTAGTGTTCTCCTCTATCCCACCAATTGCAGGCAGATTTGAGGTGATAAAGAGCCAGCAGATCAATGCCTGAGACTGGTGCCACAGACAGGACTTTGGGTTCTTTAACCACGGATCTATTTATACATCACCAGGTTTGATGGCAACTGATGGGGTGCACCTATCTCAAAGGGGGAAAAGGATCCTGGGGCAAGAGCTAGCAGGGCTCATTTAAAGGTCTTTAAACTAGATTTGAAAGGGGAAGGGGATATAACCAGACTCACTAGAAATGAGTCTGTAGGTGAAGCGCAGACATTTGTGGGATGGTACACTAGTGAGACTCTTCAGACTATCGTCCCAGTGGAGGTAGGGGATGGAGTTCCATATAGCAACCAAGATGTAAGGGTTACTGAAGGGTTAGTAACCATGGAAGGTCCTAAAAATAACCTGGTAGAAATTAGGACTTCTCCCTGCAAAGAAGTGTCAAGGCTTTTAGCCCAACTGAAGTGCATCTACACTAATGCACGCAGGATGGGCAATAAACTGGAGGAACTGGAAGCCATTGTGCATAGGGATATAGTTGCTATCACAGAAACACGGTGTGACGTCTCTCACAACTGGAGTGCTGCCACAGATGGGTATAAGCTCTTCAGAAGGGATAGGCAAGGAAGGAGAGGCAGTAGGGTGGCTATGTATGTTAGGGAATGCTATGACTGCCTAGAGATTAGCAATAGTGACAATAGGGTCGAGTGCCTATGGGTGAGTCAAGGGGAAGGCAAAAAAGTTAGATATCATGGTGGGAGTTTGTTATA
>NW_010199899.1:0-9570 GCF_000695765.1 Mesitornis unicolor
TCCTGCTTATTCCCCATGCTGCCCGCATTAGTGTACAGACATTTCAGGGAGCAAGCTGAGCACACCGATTTCACCCTAGAGGGATGGGAGGCCTCCCGATTCTCATCAATCGTAGAGTTCTGCCCCATTTGCGCAAGCCCAGCTACAACCCCATCCCCCTTCGAATCTAGTTTAAAGCCCTCCAAACGAGCCCTGCTAATTCCTGTCCCAGCATCCTTTTTCCCCTGTGAGATAAACCTTTCCCATCCATCACTGTCCAGACTGGTGCCTTATAAAACCAGTTGTTCTCAAAGAATCCAAAGCCCTGCCTATAGCACCAGTCTTGGAGCCAATCATTTACAGATTGAATTTTCCTATTCCATCCCACGTCATTTCCTGAAAGTGGAAGGAGCGAAGAGAAAATAACTTGCACTCCAGACTCTTTCACCATCCGTCCCAAGGCCTTGAAATCTTTCTTCAATCCCCTCAGACCGCGGGATGCGGCTTCCTCCCCATCTGTCTGGAAGACTAGCAGTGGTTAATAGTCTGTCGGGTGCACCAGGTTTCACAGTATATCTATAATAATAATAATGCTAGTCATTTTATGAAAAATCTGAACATTTAAATTTTTTATGTAATGACAAAATTAAACAGGCAAAATCAAATTACATAATAGAATGTTGCATTGTAGAAGGTACTGAAACTTTTGTGAGTTTACAATGGAGTGATTTGAACTGTTTGTTTTATTAAATTATCAGTTTCACTGTGTGACAAGAATGCATATAAACACAAGTTTAAGGTACCATGGAATCTTTTTTTTAAATTTTATTATAAATGCCAAAAAATATTGTCATACTAACACAAACCGAACAAAAAAAAACAACAAATATTGCCATAGTAAAGCAAAAATGGAACCAAAACCATAAAACATAGCAGAATCCTTTAAGCAGTTCTTCTTTAAGAGTCTCAGTTTTCTGTCTGTCAAAGCCTATATATTTGGCCTTCAGTATTAGCCACATTAATATATAGGTCTCATAAAAATCACAGCAGGTTATCTTGGATTTAAGTCTAGACAGCTTTCCATCTACACATTAAGACTGCAGTAAATAATCATCCCAGAGTGATGGACACAAAGGAGACTTAACCAAGAGAGTATGTATGCATTTGGCTGTGTGCTGTTACACTCAAATCAATCTGACAAGAAAAATCTTTAAAAACTGAAAAAAGTATCTTTTTTTCTGCAGAGAAAATGTATTCATAGAGGAATAAACCAGTGAAATTTTCTTGCAAAAACTTTGCTGTCATCCATTCCTTATGCTAACACAGTACCTCTTCATCTCAAGGCTGGAGAAAACAAATGAATTGTACACAAAATTTATATTAGCATGTGACTTTTGCACTACATCTGCATTGGGAATAGAAGCAGAGCTACATAATGAACTCATGGCAATTGCTGTCTTTTTCTGCATAACGTACGAAGCTAAAAGATAAAACCATACAAAAAGAAACACAAAGGGAGATTGGACTAGATTATTTAGAAAGCTTATTTCCAACTTTAATTAGATAAACCTCCCCCTAGGTTTTAGGGGGGCATAGCCAGAAATAACAGAACTGGCTCAAAATATATTATATACATTCTCTCTCTTGCTCATAACTTCTTCTTCTAACACTTGTAGATGTCTAACAAGCCACATTCCTAATAACAAATGGGCAAAACTAATTTAGAACAGAATGCAAGTGCAAGAATGAAGTGCCTGTAATACATTAAAGTGATAAATAACAGAATAGGTAATATGATGAGTAGGGAAGGGTCTGGTTCAGTGTTCCAGGCCATTCCATCACACAGCAAGAGGAGTAGTTTGGTATAAATTCACTCTGAAGAAACATAGATGTAAATTAGACCACATACTGAAATATATGTGAGGGAGATTCCAAAGATGTCTAGTAAGGATAAAAACAACAAACCAACCCACCCGAAGTTTATTATAGATCTTGATATATTTATGAATGTTACTTTGAACTCCAATGTAGTAGGCAATTACCCCAAATATCGTTTCTAGTTATATGGTCCCATTATGCTTTGTAGGAGTGAGAATACTCCTATGGGCAAGAAGACCAACGACCTACACTGGTTTATATTTTAAAACATTTTATGACTATTAGAGGAATTTTTACTTTTATATGTGCTTGTATTGAAATCCCTAAAAAGCATTACATTTCCTTTGAACATTTGAGGAAGAAAATAGCCAGACTTTTTTTTCAATTTTGTTTTGAATCAAACCCAGAAATGAATAGTTTGCACTACAAACACTAGTTGGGTTGTTTTGTTCCTCACTTACCTATTTCTTTTGTCCTGTTCCCTTCCCAGGCTTCTACTTTTGACCAGTAGTGTTTTGTCCCACCTCAGAGGCAGGAGGAAAGTAACTAAGGTTCTGCAAATCCTCTCAGGCTAAATTAATGTGAAACAGACACCAAACAATAAATTAAATGCTTTATTTATAATATAAAAATTTTGAACTTTGAAAATGTAACAATTTTGGCAAAGAGAGTTCTTATTTGAAACTTTTATAAGGAGGAGGAAAAGAAAAGAGAGACAGGAAAGGAAGGCGATAAGTCTATCACCACCCTTGGATTCTGTGATGATTCCTGGTTCACAATGATGAACGGCACAATCCTCTGGTGGTGGGTGCACATGTGGGAGTCAATTCTTTTTATACAGTCCAGTCCCTCAAGGACTTACGTAATTCTTGGTCTATTGCACAGGCACCATTGTGGGAAGTGGTGGTTGTGAGCCCCTTCTCCAAATTAACTCTATATGACCTCTGGCCATATATGGTGAATTGTCTTGCCTGACAATTTGTGAATGTATATACAGATGAGATTATATTTTTTGTCCAAAACCCCAGAATAGCACAAGAGACATCTGTTGCTCCAACATCCCTTACAGACTGTACTGAGGTTATTTTGCCTCCCTCCCTTTCCACGAATTCTGTATTATTTGAGCTCTTCCACTCCACAAAAAAAAAAAAAATACTGTCTTTACAAGATGTAAGAAATCCAAACATTTTGGAATTCCTATTCTCTGGAATAAGGCATCATCCAGTTGAGTGGAAAAAATGTGACATTAAAATTCAGCTCTAGTACAATAAGAGAATTTCTAAGTGGAAATTTGCACATTTCTTTTCACCTCTTCTCATTTAAAAATAAATTTTCATTTTACTATAAATCTCAGCAATTATAATATCTCCTATATATTCATTGATGGATCTTCAGGTGAAATAACTGCAGACAGGTTTATCTTTTCACACTTACCCAGATTTGGTATTATAAGGTTTAAAAAGGAAAGCAAAAATAAAATTTAAAAAATTATTATTCTCCCCACACCAACTTATCTCTGTTAGCTTTCTTTACAATCAGATATATACTAGTTTTTATATAACTGCCACTGTAACATGCTGCTTTACAAAGTTCTATTACCTCTTAAGTATCATTTCATTATGTTGATAGAAGTATATGAACATTCTGAGTTTATATATATATATGTTTCTTTTACACTATCAGATGCAGTATTTAAATGAATAACATATACTTATCAGCATGTATATTGCATTTATGAAATTAAACTGATAGATGTATAATTACAGTGCATTTACTTAGTTGTTAAAATTAACATTTTATGATTAAATGAACTAGTACCCATTATTAAACTATGTAATTTAAACATTTGCTAAGAAATTAGCAGACAATTATGTTTTATAAAATGATAGGTGACTAAGATGACATTATACTGAAACATCATTAAACTCCATATCTAATATAAACAAAGAAACATTGGTATGAATAGCATAAAATGCTTTAAATTTAAACATTTTTCTTAATGATTTTATACTGCTGTTCCTCATCCTGGTATCCAGGCCATTGACTATTGACTCAAAATTCATAACAGAACACTGTAAACAAGGACGGCTGCAATGCCTGTAAAGCTGTGCGTTATGAATCCTACCCTATGATTTTCTTATTTTATTCTTCAAAACATAAAGCATGTAAACATGTATTGTAAGGTGAATGTAAAGTACATAGTTGAGTAACATTGATACCACAGTTTTTTTCCTTTATTTTGCTGATTTTCCCTTTTTTTAGGGGTAGGAAGTGGTGTGAAATTATTCATTAACCCTGAAAGACTATTCGAGAACATCCTTTTTATTAAATCATTTACGTGAAATGAGAACACACCTGGTTCCAGTCCCTAAGGATATTCAGCTGCTTAATGGAACAACATAATCAAGAGACCAAACAATCCTGGATCTTTGTTAGTTCACGATCAGGCTATTCATTTATGAGGTAGAAAACCTACTTTTAAGGCCATACTGCAAATCAGGTAAGGAAAGGAAGAAAAATCAGATCTCACAGCTTTAGTGAATGTCCCTCTAATCACTCATCTTCATAGAGTCTTTACTGATTTTTTGAGTACTTGAGCCTTTGCTTCATGGAACCAGATTTTCTTCTCCAAATTCTTTTACATATTTTCCTAAATAAGCAGTTACAATGATCCAAATCAAAGGAAGGCATTTTGATCTTGTTTAAAAGTGGTTTTCTTCATCCCTGAAAAAAAATCTCACTTCTTCAAATAAAAGTAAAATAAATTTAATTTAATCCCAGATTAATTCCTGTCTTCACTAGAGTTTAATTTATTTTTATTCATTTAGTTGTTATTATTTGCTAATGATTAATTTAAAAACAAGTTATTACATGTGTGAATTTATGGTCTTTGCAGATTCTGAGAACACAAACCATTCATCACCTTGTATCAGTGGCAGCAATTCAATCACAGTGTCAGCAGATATGAAATAGGTCAGTTATGAGAAAAGGTCAATATTTAATTTTGCCTTCCTTCATCAGTCAGCCCCTCTCCCTCTCCCTCTCCCTCTCCCTCTCCCTCTCCCTCTCCCTCTCAGACAAGTTCTATTTGCATTGAGAACAAAGTAATCTGAAGAGTATTTCAACTTGCACATCTTTCTTTGAAATTGTTGGGTGCCACTTATAAAGAGTCAAGAGTTCAAGACTTAATGTTTTAATAAAAGTGTTCAACCTGAAGTGAGACATCTGCAATGATACTGCATCATCAGTAAAGTGAATCTACCAGAAATCCTATACATTACAGTGAACAATTTCAAATCTCATCTCCCTACAGCACTCAAAGTGAAATGAAGCTGAATAGAACAAATCCTGATTTTTCACATTTACTGTTATTAAAGAATGGAACAAAGTAGTGCCAAGGGGAATAAGAGAATAAAGCTATGGCTATTCAGTTGTGAAGAAAGTAAATTAATAAAACTAACCTCATTTCTTTTGTACATGCATTCAGTTGATGCCCTGGAGAACAATTTCCTTTATAGGAAAAAAGGGTGGAGAATGGACAACATAGCTATTGCTATATCTTGCCTCAGTAATATTGTCAACCTATATCAGCAGCAGCTAGTAGTTTGCCATATTTTTTTTTGAGATATACTTTTATATATTTTTTACTAAGCCTCCTGGATATTTATTTTCTCTGTAGCTTTCCTGTAATGTTTGATGGAAACATTTGTGATCTCATTGTATTGTGAAGCAAGCTTTAAATCCTGGAAGGGAGATTGTTCATGATGTAACAAGTACCATGTAAGACAGACCATTTTGTTTAACTAATATTCAGAACATATTATGTTTCAGATTCATGAGAAAGATTAAGTCTATCATAAGCTTTTCTGGACATGTGCTAACACAACTGTATTTCCAAAAAGTCTTTATGCATTTTGACAAACTAAATGATCTCAGGATAGTCATCTGCCACAAATCTGATTCTTCATTTCAGTAACCATCTGTGTAATACATGGACAAACATTATGGATTTGTCCTATTTAGTGTCTTTAGATAGAAATGGTCTGTTCTAAGGGGTATGATTACATGGTAAAGGAGAGAAATAGTTTTTTACAAAATGTTTGGAACTTATATAGACATCCACAGAATCGAACCAGAGTTACACCCATAGCATTTCTAGAAAAAATATGCATCCTCAAACTTGCAGACGTGCAGGAAAACTGAGGGTTTTCCCATTTAGTGGATGCAACACATCCTCCCAAAAAAGCCTAGTTGACTAGCTTTTTATTTTCTCATCTCCTTTTATAGAGAAAGAGGATAATAATTTTCAGTTTCTATCACAATCTTTTTCAGAAAAAGAATCAGTTCTTCACATCTGACAGGAGAGCTTTGGAGAAAAATGAAATGTCTCATTGTTAGCTACATCTCTCAACATTTGAGCTAGGTAGGAAGTAGTTTGTAATTTCAGTAACTTTTTTTTTAGTAAAGAACATAAATTATGTCAAAATTTTCTTAGCATGCAGTTTATGGTGAAAACAAATATCATAATTGTTCACCTATTGTGGAGTAAAATCAGAGCTGGCTATTCTCCTGGGTTGTGAGAAAAAAAAAAAAACAACAGATCAAATTCTTATTCTTCTTTATCAGTCTCTTTATACACTACAACTAAGTTATAAGCAGGTTTGTGTTTTCATTTAGCCGGAAAGAGTCCCAAATGAAAGAAAATGATAAAACTGAAAGAGTTCTTAAGGCATGACTGTCCATTCCAATAACTTTTCTTTGAAGAAAATATTTTCTATTATTTCTTTTAGACTGAGGTATGAAATATGCCTGGGTTCACATTACTGTTAGGGTTATCCACTCTAAAAGTAACTTGAAAATCTATTCATGTTTGACCTCTGAAGAGGAAATAGCATTTTTATGGAGGTCAGAAACCTTTACTATTTAATTCCATTCTTATCCTCTCCAGTCTTCATACATCTTTATACAACACTTATACATTTCTTGAACTTTCTATTCACCTTTCTGACAAAGTGATTCTTATGTAATGTTAAGGGAGAGATCACTCAAGCACATATACATCATCCTAGGAAACAAACACACACTAGCTGGGTCTTTCCTGCTAGAACCAGAGTCCCTTCACAGTGGGCTACTTCAGTGAGTTGAAAGGTGCCCCTTTCAGCTCCTTTCCTACACACATTCTCACATTTGAGTGCTTCTGTTTTCCTCAAGTTAGCCCCTGGTTTTCCCGTAGCATAGTTTCAGGTATGAAATGTTATACAAAAGAAAAAAAAATATTCAGATGGTATAGTGGAAAAAAAACAAGACAAAAACCCCAGCTTGAGCATGATCAAGCTTGAGCATGATGCCTCCAGAGAGGGACCCTGAACAAAGAAATCCCAGGGCAACTATACCCTTACAATCTATGCACCCACCCCTCACATGCCTTTCAAGACCCTTTTTGATCCAGCAGTGATTTCTGGTCTGGGATCCTCTAACATCTTTTTGGATTCATTCTCTGTCTCCAGGATGGTAATTAACTGTACTTATCATATTCATCTGCAGCTTCTGCTGATGGTTGCAGCCGTCTCATCTTCTGGTTTGTGCTCCTTGTGCACCTGCTGCTGCCAGAGCGTGAGAAACTGAAATGTCTTAGACTTAGGATAAGCACTGCTTTGCAACAACTAAAACATCAGTGTTATCACCATTATTCTCGTAGTAAATCCAAAACACAGCACTGTATCAGCTTCTAAGAAGAAAACTAACTCTATCCCAGAGATTAAAACAAGTAGTTTGAGAGCAATGAAGAAAGATTTCAAGGGCTTGGGACAACTGGTGAAGAGATCTGGAGCACAAGTAGTGTTCTCCTCTATCCCACCAGTTGCAGGGAGATCTGAGGCAATAAACAGAATGAGCCAGCAGAACAATGCCTGGCTCAGAGACTGGTGCCACAGGCAGGACTTTGGGTTTTTTAATCACGGATCAATTTACAATTCACCAGCTTTGGTGACAAAAGATGGGGTATGTCTACCTCAAAAGGGGAAAAGGTTCCTGGGACAAGAGTTAGCAGGGCTCATAGACACGGCTTTAAACTAGATTTGAAGGGGGGAGAGGAGGAAGAAGATATAACACATCTCGCTAGCGATGAGCCTGGGGGTGAAGCGCCGACATGTATGGGACGATGCGCTAGTGAGAATCTCCAGACTACCGTCCCAGTGGAGGTAGGGAATGGTGTTCCATATAGTAACCAAGGTGCAAGGGTCACTGACAGGTTAGTAATCATGGAAGTACATGAAAATGGCTTGGCAGAAATTAGGACGTCCCCCTGTGAAAAGGTTGCAGGGCCTTTAGTCCGACTGAAGTGTGTCTATAACAATGCACGCAGCATGGGCAATAAACAGGAGGAACTAGAAGCTACTGTGCATCGGGGTAACTACAATATAGTAGCTATCACAGAAACATGGTGGAATGAGTCACACAACTGGAGTGCTGCCACAGATGAGTATAAGCTCTTCAGAAGGGATAGGCAAGGAAGGAAAGGTGGTGGGGTGGCCATGTATGTTAGGGAATGCTATGACTGCCTAGAGATTAACGATAGCGACAAGAGGGTTGAGTGCCTATGGGTGCGAAACAAGGGGAAGGCCAACAAGTCAGATATCATGGTGGGAGTTTGCTATAGACCACCGAACCAGGATGAAGAAATAGACAAAATATTCCATAGGCAACTGGGAGAAGCTTCACGCTTGCTTCCCCTTGTACTTGTGGGGGACTTCAACTTCTCAGATATCTGCTGGAAATATAACACAGCAGAGAGGGAAGAGTCCTGGAGTGTGTGCAAGATAACTTCCTGACACAGCTGGTGAAGGAACCGACAATAGAAGGTGCCTTGCTGGACCTGCTGTTTGCAAATAGAGAAGGTCTTGTGGAGGATGTGACAGTTGCAGGCTGTCTTGGGCATAGTGACCATGACATGATAGTTTTCTGTCCTTGGAGAAGCAAGGAGGGGGGCTAGCAGAACTGCCACTTTGGACTTCTAACGGGCAGATTTCGGCCTGTTTGGAGACTTGGTTGGCAGAGTTCCTTGACAGGCAGTTCTGAAAGGCAAAGGAGTTCAGGAAGGTTGGACACTCTTCAAGCAGGAACTCTTAAAGGTACTAGAACAGGCCATCCCTGTGTGTCGAAAAATGAGCCTGTGAGGAAGAAGACTGGCCTAGCTGAACAGAGAGCTCTGGCTGGACCTCAGGAAAAAGAAGAGAGTTTATGATCTTTGGAAGGAGGGGCAGGCATCTCAGGAGGAGTACAAGGCTACCATGAGGCTGTGAAGGGAGAAAATTAGAAGGGCCAAAGTGCGGCTGGAACTTAATCTAGCTAGTGCTGTTAAAGACAATAAAAAGGGTTTCTGTAAATACATTGGCAACAAAACGAGAACTAAGGAGAGTCTTCCCCCTCTAGTAGATATGGGGGAAAGCATAGTGACCAGGGATGAGGAAAAGGCTGAGGTACTTAATGCCTTCTTTGACTCAGTCTTTAGTAGGAAAACCAGCACTACTCTGGGTACCCAGTCCCCTGAGTGGGAAGATAGGGATGGTAAGCACCATGAAGCCCCCGTAATCCATGAAGAGGTGGTTAGCAACCTGCTACGCCACTTGGATATACACAGGTCTATGGGGCCATATGGGATCCACCCCAAGGTCCTGAGGGACCTGGCGGAAGTGCTCACCAAGCCACTTTCCA
>NW_010199900.1:0-2012 GCF_000695765.1 Mesitornis unicolor
ATGGACCAGCACGATCCTCTGAAATGGCCCAGTAATGCCTCTACACCCTTCCCAGTATGACCAGTATAGACCAGTACTGACCAGTAAGGACCAGTATGGACCCATACAGACCAGTATGCACCAGTACGGACCAGTATAAACCAGTACAGACCAGTATAAACCAGTATGGACCAGCACGATCCTCTGAAATGGCCCAGTAATGCCTCTACACCCTTCCCAGTATGACCAGTATAGACCAGTACTGACCAGTAAGGACCAGTATGGACCCATACAGACCAGTATGCACCAGTACAGACCAGTATAAACCAGTATAGACTGGTAAGACCCTGTGAAATGGCCCACTAATGCTTCTACACCCTTCCCAGTATGACCAGTATAGACCAGTACTGACCAGTACTGACCAGTAAGGACCAGTATGGACCCATACAGACCAGTATGCACCAGTACAGACCAGTATAAACCAGTATAGACTGGTAAGACCCTGTGAAATGGCCCACTAATGCTTCTACACCCTTCCCAGTATGACCAGTATAGACCAGTACTGACCAGTACTGACCAGTAAGGACCAGTATGGACCCATACAGACCAGTATGCACCAGTACAGACCAGTATAAACCAGTATGGACCAGTAAGACCCTCTGAAATGGCCCACTAATGCTTCTAGACCCCTCCCAGTATGACCAGTACTGACCAGTACAGTTCATTACTGACCAGTATAGACCAGTAAGGACCAGTAAGATACTCTATAATGGGCTACTAATGTCCCAAGACCCCTCCCAGTATGACCAGTATGGACCAGTATGGACCAGTCCAGACCAGTAAGACCCTCTGGGATGACCCCTTAATGCCTCCAGATCCTCCCCAGTATGACCAGTATGGACCAGTACAGTCCATTATGGACCAGTATGAACCAGTATAAACCAGTACAGACCAGTAAGACCCTCTGGAATGGCCCATTAATGCCTCAAGACCCTTCCCAGTATGACCAGTGTAGACCAGTACTGACCAGTAAGGACCAGTATAGACCAGTACGGACCAGTAAGATACTCTGAAATGGCCCACTAATGCCTCCAGATCCTTCCCAGTATGACCAGTATCAACCAGTATGGGCCATTAAAGACCATTTTGGACCAGTATGGACCATTACAGACCAGTTTGGACCAGTTCAGACCACCACAAACCAGTAAGATCTTCTCTAATGGCCCATTAATGCCTCCAGATCCTTCCCAGTATGAACCAGTATGGACCAGTACAGGTCATTAAGGACCATTATGGACCAGTATGAGAGACAGGAAACCAGTGGGCACCACCACAAACCAGTAAGGCTTCCAGAATGAACCATTAAAGTCCCCAGGTCCCTCCCAGTATGGACCAGTATGGACCAGTACGGACCAGTATAAGGCCATAGAAACTGATACGGACCAGTAAAAACCAGTAGGAACCAGAATGAATGGAGCCTCTCCCAGTACAGACCAGTATGGCCCAGTATAGACCAGTAATCCCTCCCAGTTCCCTCCCAGTTCCTCCCAGTATGGCCCAGTATCCCCTCCGAGGCTCCCAGTTCCCCCCCAGTCCCTCCCAGTCCATCCCAGTATAGCCCAGTAACCCCTCCCAGTCCATCCCAATTCATCCCAGTATGGCCCAGTCCATCCCAGTATGGCCCAGTAACTCCTCCCAGGCTCCCAGTATAGCCCAGTAACCCCTCCCAGTCCATCCCAATTCATCCCAGTATGGCCCAGTCCATCCCAGTATGGCCCAGTATTCCCAGTATGGCCTTTTAACACCTCCCAGTATCTCCCAGTGCTTCCCAGTAAGGTCCAGTCCATCCCAGTAAGGGCTCTGGTGTCTCCCAGTATCTCCCAGTTCCTCCCAGTAAGGCCTTGAGTGGGTCCCAGTCCCTCCCATTATCCCAGTAACCCCTCCCAGTCCACCCCAATTCATCCCAATATGGCCCAGTCCATCCCAGTATGGCCCAGTAACTCCTCCCAGGCTCCCAGTATAGCCCAGTAACC
>NW_010199901.1:0-6310 GCF_000695765.1 Mesitornis unicolor
TATATATACTATATATATGTGTGTATATATATATAGTACTGTTTAAAAGTTGTAACCGAAAATAGAGTTATCCTTTGGCACTAAATTAATTCAGAGGGTATTTAGGGGATGCACTGTATCTTTAATGGTTAACAGCATCTCAAGGCATTACCACTGCAACGTTTTGTTTTAATAAGGGCTCTTGCGACAGGAGCTAGATGCATATGTTCTCACTTACCCTATGTCTGGTGGAGCTATCAGCTCATTACCATTCACTGCCTTCTTAAATCATTCCCTTAGGTATAAAACCCATCTGACTTATTTCCATTCAAGATTACACGCAATATATGGCAATGTTTTAGAAATCTGTGAGAGGGAAGAGGGAACTTGCCTTTAATCTGTAATTACAGCAAGGAGTGTGACTATGAACTATGGAACACTGAAGGAAAGCTGTTTTACAGATAGGAATCTTTCGTTATATGGCTACAGAAAACAACAGTTCAACATTGCAGCAGAGGAGTAGGAGATGAGGTGGGGTTAAACACACAAGAGTTTCTCCTCCCTGGTACTCTGGACAACAACAGCATTTGTTGTTAATTTACAACAAATAAATTACATTATTTTCAACCCTTGCAGGTACAGAATGGGACTTCATACTAAGGTAAAGTGAATATGTCACAAATCACACCTTAAAAACACATCTCACATGAAGTCTGGCACTGCTTAAATGCAATAATGAAATAGTCACCCTTACTTGCGCAGAGCAAGGAAAATACTTTTTGACAGATATCATTTATTGCTAGAAACATCATATGGTGTTCAGTCCATTGAAGTATTCGGGCATTTACTTTAAGTATATGTTTAAAATCTAATTGAAAGTGCTGAGATTCTTCATATGTAGAAAATTAATCATGTGTTCACTGTACAGAGCTTTTGAGCTCTTCAGAAATATTTAAATATGCTGGGCACTTCAGTGAACTTGGACTTAGGGACTGCAAGTGAGGTAGAAAGCCTCTCCTGTATCTAAACAGCACTGAGCATTTTCCCAAATAATCAGTATCACAGTCCCACATAATCAGTAATTCATTCAATCTACATAGTCTTACTAGTAAAACAGCTAGAGACATGGGTCACACTGAAAAGTCACCACTTGCCATGGTCTTTGTCAGCAGAGTCAGAGCTCTGGGAATCCGTTGAGTACTGAGAGCACAACAGGGTTCCTAGGAGTGACCAGAGGGGCAGTGAATGTGACAGTGACCATGGGACACACGTGGCTGTGTACACCCGTCCTGCAGAGACCACGCCACATCACAAGTAACAGGCACAAGAGATTTGTCAGGAGAGTTAGAGCCACAAACTTATGTGACAGCATTTTGAAATGCAAAGGTGGTATTTTACAATGATTTTACAGACTTAATCTAAGCTTTCTACCGCCACTTTATAGAATCTTTGCACTTGAAATGGGCACGTGCATCTCCAGTAGATTTTCCTGCAAGGTGGAAGAGACGACTGAATAAAGAAAATGCATTATGGAAAGGCATTAGGCTAGCATGTGCTCAAGGAATCTGAGAATAGCTGAAGCTGCTGTAAATTCTGCTTTAGTTTTTAAGGTAAGACACAAATACACATGTACAGTGTAAACAAGTCTTTATTCTGATCCGCATTAATACTTCCCAGATGCGAGGAGATCAAGGGAAGTCTCTGAGGCTACTGTTGCAGCCAAGTCTAACCTCCCAGGAGAGTGCCTGAGAAATCAAATCCTGATGTTCATAAAACAAATGAGCCTGTGCGAACCTGTGCCTAGGAGCTGCAGACTTTAACTGCTGTGCAACTCTCACCACTTATACTACAAACAATCCGAATACTGCCCCACCTTTAATTTTCAACCTTAAAATAATAACAATATTTTCCTATGGATATTTAAGTCAAAATAACATAATTTAGCATATTTATGATGCATTACTGTATTTATTAAGAATAATGGAGTGAACAGTGATTTCTGAAAGCTTATTTCACCTATTTCAGAAGTCAAAAAGGCTTCTCTGCAGTGAGCTAAAAAACCAAAACGACAACTACAAAATCCCCACCACCCTCCAATTTTCAACCGCTTCCTAATTTCCACGCCAGTTTCATAAACCAGCATCAACTCAGAGACTTAACCACTTAGCACAGCCACATGCTCAGGCTTGGTGTAGGGCCAACAGAGAATGAAGTGTCAGTATCTGCACTGAAAAGTGTCCTGTCCAAATATAAGATAAGAGATAAGCAATGCTCCTGAGCCTCTGTCAACCTGAAACCATGGAAACAAGGAGATCAATGCATCAGCAGCCTGACACTTGTCATGTTACAACACGAACTAAAGGGAGCAATTCTTCTCCCTTCAATTCAATTCGCATCTTATTTTATTTCTTAGCTACACTGCTGTGGTTGTCTTATCCAAATACTTTGTGGTTGTCTTATCCAAATGGATTCTGTTTCAGCACAGAATTATTTTACACTTAATATACTCCACTGGATAATAAAGTGGAGTTCTTACATTCCATCAAAAAGAGAAAATTATACAGGGACAAATTAAGCAACTCTGGAAAATACGAGTACTGGAATGCCAAGAGGCATCTCTAAGTCAGTGGAGACAAAGTAAAGGACTTGGATAACTGAGCACAGCAAAGAAAAGCCCAAAGCTTGTGTCACCCTGTGTGCATGACTCTAGCGTATAGCAGGGAAGCCAGTAAAGAAAGAAGCAGCTTAGAAAACAGTACAACTGTTGTATATATGATAAATATATATAATAAACCTTTATTTTTAGCATATTTGCCTGATAATTGCTTAATGGCCCACTTCATTTTACCTTCTACACAAAGGATGATATCTGAATAATAAGAGGCGATTTTAAAAATGGAGTACTCCATATTCACACCATTGTTCCATGGGATCAAGTTAAAAACCATTTAAATAAAAAAATGAAAATCAGAAGTGCCAAGTTTGGGGTTCAAAAAAGAGGCATGGATAGAGGGCAGTGATCTTGAAGTGTATACAGAATAACACACTAGAAAATAAGTAGAAATTCACTAAATCACATGGTTTTTTTCCCACAGGGGATCAAGGATTTCAAAAACCTGACTTGCTAGCATCAAAGTGTACAGACATTGTGCTTCTCTTTCCCAGCAGTGAGCCAATGTTCAGCTTGACTTCAGCAGACACCCACCTGCTTGAGTGAAAATGCCCACTCAACTGGAGCTTGTACAAGGTTTGCTTTACAGTACATTTCCTTTCCTCTCCCCACGCACATACGAAACATATCATGGGGATAAATGGGGAATGGAAGCTGTAAGCCAGTTGAAAACAAAACATTGGCAGGTTAAGCCTTACCTGAACTTGCCCCTTCAGCATAATCACAGGGCTTTCTCATTCTGTGATCGTTTTCAAAGAAATGCTTTCTGAAAACAATCACGACAATTTCTTAAGTTACAAACAACAGAGAAGTGAGTTGCCGTTTATTGTACAACACTCTCGGGTCACCCTCTTATTCACCAAGGGTAAAAATCTGACTGTGCAGAAAAAAAGACAGGATTCTCACTTTTCCTACTTGATGTTCCAGTAATGAATACACACACGTTTAGTTCAAATGTTATTCATGGATATCTGCATTCTCCTGACCTGTACAAATATCCTAATCATTACGTGTTTTGAGGAAAATAAATTTTCAATTGAAGGAACAAATAATGAAAATTAATTGATTACATTTGAATTGCAATGTTTTGCCATAAAAAACTATTTTTCCTTCTTGCCATAATGGGAAAACACTAATCCACAGGCAGATCAGAAAGAAATCGTGCTATACCACTGAAACCAAGATGCTTTTCACAGCTTCCAAAAATCCCAGAGACTGAGTTCTACAAAGCATAGCTAAGCAAAAGGAAAAACATCCATTCTGAAAGGATCAGACATTTCTGCGTGGAGGAGAGTTTAAAGGAACATAAATACAGAGATCCTAAAGAGTCCCATAATCTCACAACTTCAGACTACATTTGGGAGACCCTGTAATAAATTGAGACATGACATTTAAGTGACATATTAAACCTACCCAATTTGCAGATTACATAAAAGAATGAGAATATTTGAATTGTACTCCAAACACTGGTACAAATGCAAATACTCCCTGCAATCACATCCACTGTCAAGTATGCCGAAGGAAACCAGGCAGTATGGATGAATCTTATAATAATAATCAGTATGGTAATATTAGTCTGTGTAGGGCATTGCCCAGCATATTAATGAACCATTCCTACTCTGCAATATTTATTGCAAGAAGAAGAATGCATTCTTGCACTAGAAGCAAATCAGTAAGACATGAAACAGCATAAGTTAAATCTTTTTTCTCTTTAACCTTGTTTCCCAACAAATGGTTATAGATCCTGCATTCCAGTGGAAATTTCTCAGTTTTTCTAGTCAAAGGAGATTGTAAAGTATTTCTTTTTAAAGTGAACGATCCAAAACTGCAGCAAGACTGAAGCAGTCTTTATTCATCAGAATTATGCTCTCTCCCCAGGCCTTTCAGGACACCATCTCTTTCCAGCATACAGTTCACACCTATACATCAGAAACTTTGGAAGCAGCTTATGAGGCATTTCTTGCTCTGATAGCTGTATTTTCAGGAAGGCAGTTTTTGCCTTCAGTTCTTCAGGTTTGCCCTAGGAACTTTTCTTTTTTCTTTCCTTTCCTTACTCGTTAGCCTGCAAAGAGCTGCTCACAGCAGTAGCTCTAAATCAACAATCCTTCACCAGCTTTCTTTTCTTTCTTCCCGAAGAACAGCATTCCTACCAGTATCTGTTGCTCTTTTTTCCCAAGTTTATCATCCTTTTTCCTCCATATTTATAGACTTGAGATACCCACTGCAACACTTTAAAAAGCTGCCACCACTGCTGCCAACTTTGCTGTCTTGCCTGAAACCTGAGACACAACTACGATTTTTCTAAAGGTCACTCTCACAAGAAATCCACAATGCATCATAATCATGGCCAGCATATGTAGGAAAGTACAAAAATATTGCTTATAACAATTTTACGGGAAAGTATAAAGATATTGTTACAGAAAGAATTGTTTCTGTATGCACAGAAACAGCTGTAGGCAGAAATAATTCCCAGTGAGCATATGGAAGCGACTGCAAAAAAACTGTTCATATAGAAGAAGTCCTCATATTTTTAGACAACTTTTCTTCTGCAGTTTTAAAATGCTGGCTGTAGATTTTTTTTTCCTTTTAAACCAGCTGAATTGCTTCAGCACAGCAATAACAAACCATTCATTTAAAAAAAAAAGAATTATGCTGTGTCTTGCATTGTCATGAAGCTCTGAGCTCGGGCAAGCTTAGGTGGGTTAACATTTGGAAAGGTTTAGATGCAAGTTGGATTTCTGGAAAGCAATCCCTGCACTGCACCAACAGCATCGACTGCCACCTTTGAGGATGACAGTGCTGTAAACTGAAATCCAAGGCTATGCTCACAGGACTTGTTTCTGGCTGGAGAGCAAACACACTCTGCCATGAGGGCAACAGCTGGGGCATAGGCAATCGATAAACAGCAAATTGCCACAAGTACAGTTCTGAGGAATTGCCACCGAGTGCCCTGCTGCAGTCGGTGCTGAGCCTTGGCCCCCTTGTTAAGGGACTCTGTGGCCCTGTCACACTTCCCCACAGCAGCTCTCTGCTTCCAAGGGAGCTCTGAGATTCACAGATGTGTCACACAGCTTCCATCTCCAACAAACAGCACCAGAACAAGATTTTACCACTGCCACCTATTTCACGCTCCACGTGAGATGTTCAAGCACCGTGAAAACAAGAGTTAAGAGTTTGGGAAAAAATCACACCTAGCAACAAAAGGAATCCAATTCTAAGCTTTGCCTGTAACATTGGATAATAACAACAGAAGCAGAATAACATAATAACAGGAAAAAATATTAGTTAATCACCAAGTCCTATCATAATCAGCCTGAAAGCCTGAGCTACAGCCAAGGTGTGCAACCACCCCAGTTCCGAAGAGCCCAGGCACAGTCCTCAAGGGAGGGATCCCTAGGAGGGCAGCCCTAGGAGGGGAGCCCTGGGGGAGGTGAGCTGAGGTTCTCCTACAAATTTCCTAAACATCACCATCCGATTGTAATAACATCACCTTTATGACAAAATAGGCTAGTCTTCAAAAGAAGTATTTAATTAGCTGAGAAAATACTCATTGACCATTTAACTTCAAACCACATTTTTACTGATTTTTCAATCTCATCAGCTGGGTGCATAACAAAATACAATCCAGCCTAGCATACCCCTGCTGAAATAAAACAGCGC
>NW_010199901.1:6341-29099 GCF_000695765.1 Mesitornis unicolor
CAGCCATGGAACACGTGTCCCTGTCAGATCTATCAATTCAACTTCACAAAACTGAGATAATGCAGATCAGGGATAAGCAAACTAAAAAACCCCAACCTCCAGCTATGAATTCCCGCACAGAACATCTGCGGTCATTGCTAATCGGTCTCTGTGTTCATGAAGGAGAGAAGATGGAGTGTCAACACCTGAAAGATTTTGAGTTATAACCCCCACTGTTCATAGTTTTGCACCAAGGAGCTGTTTTCTCTTGCAGACAAATCTCTGTTCTGTGTCCTCTGGTGGGTAGCACTGGAGTGGCACATTCTTCTTATCAGAAGCTTTTACAAGGTGATGTTAGTAACCCTGTCTGTAAACACCATTTCACTGCACAGGGGCTGTCTGTTCTAAATTTACACTGAATTCCAGCAACTTACTCCTGCCCATGTACAGCACTTTTCTAACCTGACCTTGAGGTAAAATTTCAAAGCCGGGAAAGGAAGAAAGTAACAAAAAAGGCTTTCACAATTTACATCTACGAAGTGTTAGTTTACATCTACATTTTAAAATGTGGAGGAATTTCATTTCAGAGTTATGCTTCTGAAATACAATTTGAGGCTGAAAAGCTACTAAAAGATTTTTTTGTTTTTCCTTCTTAGCTGATAACTGCTTAAGAGATAAAATAAATATTGTATGTGTCTGGGCTGCTCAGCCATGGAAAAATAAGATATGTTTACGGTCACATGAAAATCTTCTTACTTACCCAGCAGTGTCTTCGCAAGATTTCATGTGGGAACTATTTGTTGTATTTTGAGCCTTTAATTTTTAGAGAAAAGAAGTCAATTTTTCTGAAATTTCTGAAAGCAAAAGCTTCAGTTCTGCAGCCTGTCTGTGGAAGTGGGGATAGGGGAAGGGAGATAATTTGCAAACTTCTGGTTTGTACCTGTCCTCAGAATTAAGAAGGTGGAGTGCATTATTACACTTCTTATTTTATTCCAGCAAAGAGAAAAACAGGGTGGTTTGCTTGCACTTGAGAAAGAAAAAGAGCAAACATGATAAGTCATATGCTTTTGTGCATAAGCAGAAACCTGAAATGTTAACAGTAGCCTAAGATCAATTAAAGGCGGCTGAGAGATGGACAGTGTAGAGTTAGTGACCACTCATGGCCCATTGCGAGTTGCTCACATCAAATTTCTGAGTACTATGGTTGCAACTCATTTCTTCCTCAATCCCATACATGCTTAAACTTGAGTGACAAAAAGGAGTTCAGACAGTAGAGTATAAAGATGTGTGCTGATACCCAGCATCCCAGCCTTTTTCTTAATCAGCTAACAGACAATTTTCTGTAACTATTTTTATTTCTAGATTTCAATTTCTACAGTGTTGCCATAACTTTAAAGTTTCACCTCTCTGATCTCCAAGCCTCCTACTCCATGGCCTGAGGAAAAGCAGCTCCTTGCTCTGCTGAGCTGTGCAGCCAAGCAGCAAGAAGTCCACATGGAGCAGGTGCTTCCCCCCAAAAAAACCCCAATACAAAGTCTAAATTGTTGACAGATTTGGAGCTCTACAGGCACCACGGAGTACGTGTGCACTTACCCGGGCTGTACATAATGTGGTCACCACAGCAAAGCTCATGGGGACAGCAAAGGCCTTTGGGGAGTCCCAGGGGTCTGCAGCCTCAAACACTCACTGACACCATGGTTTGAATAGGCAGAAGTGAATATTTCAAATGAATTTGACTAGTCCCATAGTATTTCAGTTAACAAAAAGCAAAATATTAAACCAATGTATCCCAGAGCTTGAAAAGCTGGGTCCAATAAGTAAAACATAAGACAGACAACGAATAGCAAAGCACATACAAGATATCAGCAATATTATTTTCTTTATAATAAATAGTTTTATCAACCTTTAGCATAGCCTCTCTCCTAGATTGAATTTAAACAAAGGAAAGCAAATCAAAGAATATTCTTAATCAATGCTCTAACTCCGTGATTAATGACTCATTTAAAACAAATGTCTATTCTGATGAAAGAAAATCTCAGTATTTTGCAAAGCTGCCTTATTCTACTTGATTACTCCATTTAATAGGAAAGTAAATTGAATAACATACCATATAAAACCCATTAATCTTACAATTTTACATGAAAAACAATCTTGCGTCATAGGTTGCCGCTGAGTAAACTCCTAGTAACGAAACAGCAATGCATAGTTTCAGTTAAAAATCAACAGCATCTTGTTTTGCAACGTAAAGGATTACAAAAATATGGTTTGCATACCAGAGGAACCTTTACAGTAACGGACACGAGTATTAAAATGCTGGCCAGGATTACAATGCTGGATCACAACCTCACTAGTCAGAAGTCATACGCCAGTAGATTCACCTAACACAGAGACCATCTCATTTTATCACTGCATACACTAACACAACAAGCAACATCAGTGTTTTCCTGTGAGCAAAGCAGCTTTTTGCACATACGAATATGCTTGTAAGAAGGCTTTTTCCAATGTAGCTAATATTTCAGAGGGAAAGGAAATTGCACCCTTAATGATGTTACCATCCCAGAAATCTCAGTGAAGTGCAAAGCAGGCTGGGGAGTCAATGGAGGGTCAAGCCAGTTGGGGGTCAAGTTCCTTGAAAGAGCACAGTTCTGAAGTTTAATTATTTTCAGGGAGAACTCTGCCGCTAGGTCAATAGCTTGAGTTTTACAGCTGACAACACTCATGGAAAGAAATCACTCCCAAGGCTCAAGTGGCTATGGACCACTGAACAACAAAATGGAAAACAAGTGAGTCTAGAAGTCGAGGCATATTTTTAGCCTCGCCATTTAGAAACTTTTAAAAAATGCTACTTGCGTGACTGATAAGTAAAGCAGCTCAATTCATCTCAAAAGCTGTTGAAATACAAAGTAAAAATGCAATGATTTACAAGAGAACATAGAATGAAGAAATATTGACAGCAACAGTAATCTGAAAGTTCAACTTCATTCCACTGGCAGAACGACTAGAGCTTCCTCTGCCCCCTCAAATCCATATTGTAATGGGCTGGACGTGGTATCTGATTATAAAATATCTGCTGATCCATGTTTTTCTCCCACAAACTGCTGTTGGGCCTCATGTCCTTTGTACTTACATCCCCCTCCTTACTGCCTCCAAAGCCTATAATCCTTTACACTGTTTCAAAGACGTCTAACTATATGGAATAAAGAAATACAGGTTTTCCCCAGAGGAATGTGTTACAGTGCATAGAAACACAGAGCTTGGCCTTTCTTCCACCACGAAGTGAACAGATTCCTTCACATGGTTCTAAAGTTTGTTCTCAACATAACAAAAAATTGCTTGGATGTTTTTCTAGATATTCCTGACTGTGCAATTCAGGATTCAAAGAATTTTACTTCTAAAATTGTAATCGGTGCAATAATCTGGACTCTTCAGCTCTGGTAACCAAAGGAACTAAGCCTGAAATCAAGATGTCACTAATAACTTAGATTACAAGGAATCAAGATAAGTGCATTTTCTCAGAATCCCGGTATTTTGAACCTGTATACATTACACAGTGGTACAACTGCTCTACACACTCAGATTTGGAAATACAAAGAGCTTTCAGCTTACTAATTATTTTAAAAGGGTGAACATGTAAAACAATGTACAGCAGAATGGAGTACTCTTTGGAAAAAGTGGCATGCTATTCAGTTGCATTTCACCAGTTCACCTATTAACATAACTAAAACTGAGGAGAAAAACAGGAAAATGACAACTGGAATCAGCAGTTTTGGCTGAAGATGGACTTCAGACCCATCCATACATAGATTGTTTACCTGCTAACAAAAGTTACAGCAAATTAGGATGCAAGAATAAATTACAGTGTTGTAACCTCAATGATCTTCTGTGGCATACACAAGACAATGTGGGCATCTCCACGCAGTGTGCAAACCTTTCCTTTTCACAGGGAAGGTAAAAGACTGAGAAAGGGGAAATGCACTTTGAACATACTCATTCCATTCACGTGCTCCTCAGTAAGTGACAAGACTTGTATTGTTCTTGCAGATAAAGGTTAAAAGTAAAAATTTGAGATACAGAGTTGAAGTCAGTCCTCAGCCAATTTTTCTTTCTCACCAACGTATCTCCCACGTATGAATAAATTAGCAAGTCCTTACAAAGCACTAATGAACAAAACCCTCACTTCCTCCACTTCCATAATCACAGGAGATACATTAATCATCTTTAATTCCAACTGCGTAGTGCTCCCAATCTGCAGCTTCACAGCCCTTGCTGGCATTCGCAAGCTACTATTTGTGTATTCACATCAGAAATCCGATTGCCATCTGCATGCACTGATTAGTTAGTGATCAAATAAGGTGCAAAATATATTCAAGTATGCAAATCAACTCTTTGCCCAAATACTGAAGACTCAATTAAGCATGGCCACCTGAAATGCATCCCTTATGTTCTAGAATGAACAGAAAGTGAGCCAAGTAACATCTATAATCTCCCCAGCACACAGCTGTAGCTGCCTTATAACGAGATTGCAATTTCATAACTTTGCTAAAAACAGAAGAAAAGATAACAATTTATATTTTATATTTTTCTCTGCTTGCACCCACAGCTTTGCTGCTTCATCTCAGCCCAGGAGTTCTCAGCTTTGGCTCTCCTGATGCTCTCCCACGTCCCAGTGTGGGGCAGTGAGCTGGTGGCTGGGGGGTGCTCAGCTGCCGGCTGGGGTCAACCCATTGCACCTGGGCACACTCAAATACGCTGCTGTCACAACCACACTCCTTGTGTTTCTTTATACATTTGGGCATTTGGAATAAAGACGACAGATTGTGACATTTCTATCCCTTTTTTTTTACCACGCTCATTGCAGTTTAAAGGGCATGGATGAAGAAGCAATTTAGAATCTGAAAAAATTAGATAACTATCTCAAGAACCCATGAAACATTCATACCGCCTACTCTCAGCTACTTAACAGTCAACACTGTAGAGTCATTGTACCCAACAACTGATTGAGATAGCTGACGAAAATTGTTTAGTGCAGATAGTAGGAATAACTCTGAAGTCTATAGTGCTTTATACACCATGAAAACTTTAGAATTCAACAGAATTATTAATGAACAACAGAGTGAAAAGTTTCAAAACTGGGTGCATAACTGAGAGGCTGTGATCTAAACCTTCCCTCTTGCGTTTGATGACTATTGCAGAAACTACTAAGATAAAAGTAATTACTAACAGGTGAAAAATGTAGTGGGATCTATAGTCATTGGCCATAAGTAACTTCAGTTCTTTATACTCCTTTCACATAAGTTGCTCTTGAAAGCCAAATTCTTCTCTAGTATATATGTATTTGCACAAATTGTAGCACCACAACATAAATTTGGTTCATCCTGTTCTACAATATTATGAATTAAATGCAGGCATACTTTGAACACATTTACATTTCCAAATATATCAATGCAGCCAGAGGCATGATTCGGAAAAAAAGAGCTCATTTCCCAAATTTTCTTTACAAAAGAGACTGAAGTTCTGGGAAACAACAAATTGTCAGTTAAGTATCCACAAAAAATATTTTATAATATGCAAGTGAATGAAAATGTGATAGATTTCTGACAGTTTAGAAAGAGGGCACTGAGAATTTTAAGAGTATTTCAGGCCAAGATATACAAACAAACTTTGTTTTCCCTTCTTAAAGCAGGAGTCATCAGTGAGCTACACAGATAAATTACCAGGCACACAGGCAGCAACCTGTACCAAGTACAAAATGAGCTATTAGGGCAAACACGCCAGCAAATGAATAAACAGAATGGCGGGAGGTGGGAATCAGCAGATGGACACACACTTCATATATAACAACTCCACTGCTCTCGGAGCAGCTCAAGTTGAAAAGTACCCTCTTGATTACAATTGCTTCTCTTTTCCTGTCAGCACAAACAAGGACAAAAGGAATACACTACTGGGATTCATCCTGGTTACAAGACAAATTATTCATTACATCAGATGACACTGCGATAACCTGTTCGCTAACACAGCTTTAATTACTTTGCTACAGTAAGTTAATGACTTTCGTCCCTTTTCTCATTTAGTTTTCCTCATCTTTATTACATCTCCCATCACAAGTACAAATGATGTGGGCATGACTGCCATCTCTGTGATAAATACCACTACCTTCCACTCACTTCAGGAAATTATGTAGGAAAATAATTAGGAAAAGAAAAAATAAAAAGAAAAATTGTTCTTTCTTTTAGCTATTCCCTGCCCTGATTTTAACTGGTGTGATAAAACAGCAACTGAAATCGAAGATGTGCATGTGAATGGTGAATAAACAATTCAGAAGATTTAACCTCTTCAGCTTTAAACAAGTTAAAGAATCCTATTGCTATCAAAAGGTAGTATTATTATTCAGATGAGCATTAGAAAGTATTACATTGACTTTGTCTACAAGAAATTCATCAATTTGTAATATAGGAATCTGGTAACTTTTCCACCGAGACTGCAATTTTTTGAATTCTAACCTCACATTTTAATCCACAAAATGGAGAGAGGTTTAAAGAACTCTACACATTTCTTAAGTGCTATTAATACCTTATTACCTCGAGAAAACCACTAACAACAGAACACCTTGGTTGATAGAAGAGACTATCACAAACACATCACGTAACATTTTAATTGGAGATCACATATATGAAGTACAGAACTCATATGTGACATGAGTGAACATATGTGAAATGCCAGTGCACATGTAACCTGGATGCTATAAAAGCAGACAACAGATAAATGCCTACAAAATATGAGAACTCTGTTTTCAATTCATCTGGAAACAGCATATAAATATTTGCCATCTCAAAGGCAGCTGCCATCTCACAAGGGCAAGTGAACACGCTTTCTGATGGAAGCTGAGGGGATATACTGATATATACAGCAGTCCTCTTGAATATAACCTATGTTAGAAAGTAATTTTCTCTCTCATGGCTGTCTGGAGAGAAATGGAGCTGTTGGCTGGGACAATACTGATTGAATATATTTTATTCTAGAGTGCTCCAATAAATAATGGCTACGTTTAACTGAAGTAGGAATGTGCTTCTACAATCAGTACCTCAGGTGACTTTCAAATATCCTCTCAAGGCAAATCTCTTGCAGAATAGTATCTTTGAATAAAATTTCCTACCACCTCTAGCAGATCATGAAATTAGAATCATAGATTAATACAGAATTTTAAAGCTCTCAAGAGATCATCAAGTGTAAGCCATGTATGATTAGCTGAGGTTCTCTGCTTGACTTTTGAATGTCTTCAAAGATGATTACACAACCTCTCTGGGTAATCTGTTCTAATGTCTGACCACCCTCAATGTAAAACAGTTTTCCTACTATTTAATTGGATTTAAGTCACTGCAACCTCTCTCTGATGCGTCCTGTGCTATGACTGTGCACCTAGCAGAAGAGTGTGGCTTTGTCTTCTCTGTAAATACCCATCAGACAATTTAGGACAGCAATACAATCTTCCTTTGGCCTCGTCTTCTTCGAGCTAAATGAACCCAGCTCTCTCAGCCTCTTCTTGGACCTATGTCCTAGCATCCCAATGGCCTTTCTCCAGTCTCACTCCAGTCTATCAATGAATTTCTTGTACTGGGGACCCCAAAACTGAACACAGTATTTCAGATGCAGTTTCACAGGTGCCAAATAGAGGGGAATAATCACTTCACTTCCTTCAACCTGCTCTCCAGGTCCTTGCTAATACAGCCTAGTATGTAGTTGGCCTTCTTTACAGAGAGGATGCACTGCTTTCACACGTTCACCTTGTCTATGGGGACACTCAGATAATTTTCTGAAAAGTTTCAGGTCTCCAAACTGCACTGTTGTAAGTTGATTCCTGTAAATAACAAACTCATCTTCGTTGCACATGTTGTTAAGAGCACCTAGGCTACAACAATAACTCATACTTGAGCACTTCACACCGTCATACCTCTTCACAACAAACCAGATTAGTTCTGTTTATTGCTGTACTCCTGCATAAAATTGAAGCACTAAAGGCCAAGTGAACCTTTTAATTAGACAAGGAAGAACCTGGATTTTCAACCAGCCTTGAAACTGATTTTCAGTGCTAAAACACAGCTTTTTGAGGCCGTAATTGATCTTCCATGAAGACTTAGTGAAATGATCATAAAACAGCACCGGGGAATAATCACAAGAATAAGCTATATAGCGTCAACTACTGAAAGACAGCAGCATGGTCACATGGTGCTGACTCGTACTTCTTACCCTCTCTTCTGCTCATAGATTTAAAAAGGAAATGTACTCTGAAATGTATTTCAGACTGGTGATATATACACAAGGATTTGAGAAGACAACAGTTGCAGAAGAAAATTCAAGAGTGTGCACATACAGAATCACAGAATATCCGGAGATGGAAGGGACCCACAAGGATCAGCAAGTCCAAATCCTAAATCCGCACAGGGCAACCTAAGATCATTGTCCAAACATTTATATAACACCAGCAGGCCTGGGGCCATGACCACTGCCCTGGGGAGCTTGCTCCAATGCCTGACCACCCTCTCAGTGACACTTTTTCCTAATAGCCAGTCTGAACTTCACTTGACACAGCTTTAAGCCATTTCCTCGCCTATCACTTTCACAAACAGACACACTACATCCATTTTATATATTATAAAGCACCTACCTAATGCCAGTTGTTTGTTTCAATATCTGCTTTAGCTAACACGGTTCTACAAATAACCATACTTCAAGGACTTTAAATACTAATAATCTCTATAGCTTTCTTGTTACTTTCACCTTCTGTTCAGTTGCTTATCTATTTCAGGACACTGTAAATAGATATTTCTATACCAACAGCAAGAAAAGTTAATGAAATTATGCTAGTGGTTAAGGCACACATTTCCATGGTGTTGATTCAATAAAAAACAAAAATCCATTTTAAGAACGTCCGCACTGAAAAGATAACACAAAACATTTATTTTTTCAGACACTGTAGTGCTGCCAGCTTGACTCAGACAGCTGCCCTTATCAAGGGACGTATAGACATAGGAACCCTATTCACAGCCTCATTAGAGACAGAACAAGACCAAATGAAACACAGGAATATGGAAAGGGATAACCGGGGAGAGACGGGCTACGCCAGACGGCTGAGTCAGGAGAGTCTTCAGAGTCCTAACCCACGCAGAACTCTGGGGGTCAGCAGGTAGCAAGGGGAATAACAAAAGCAGAAGTCACAACTCTTAGCTCTTGGGACATGAGTTAAGAAGTTACAGATTGATAAATCTCTTCAATAATCTTACTTACCTGTGAGACTGAAGAAGTGCAACTGGAAATAGCACCTTCTGTCAGTTCTCGGCCTGTACATATTTGTAGGTGCATCACTCTCTCTGAAATCTACTCCCACTTCACAGGGAGGAAGCTGGAGATGGAAGTTTGAATTGCCACTCTAAACTTGAGATTTCTCTTCTTGGCATAGGTATAGACCTAGGATAGGAAAGAACAAGTCAATTTTAGTTAAATCAGGAATTCAGACATTAAGCTTGACACAATATAAGAAACGCTGTCACAAAGCTCACTTGCTCAACACAGAAACTGGGTAAAATCAACTTTTGTAGGACTTGGGGTTGGAGTGAGGGAACCCCACAAGATCAGAATTAAAAATAAAAAGCCTTGGATGTTCAGTTCAGTTGTTGGGGTTTTTTCTGGTTGATCAAGCAAGGCTTTTAAGACAGAGAAATCTGTGGAAATGTTAATTTTTTGCTCCAGAGATGTAGAGTACTGAAAAGCAATCAAACCAGAGTTGCTGATTGTCAGCACAAGCATTTTTTCATTTTTTCTGTAAAATTCCTATAATCAAAGTACGTTATATCAGTCAGAAAGGGTTAACAATTTGATTCTTAGTCTTGCTTAAGCAGCTAGAGTACAACAGATCCTCCACAAAACAGGTGCTTCCACCATTTAGCTATTCCTAGCCTGAAAATGCATCCTAGTTTGGACAAGAACATTGAGTTAAACGTGGAAAAAGTACTATATAACACACAAGCACTCTGCCTGCTTTGCTCTCCAGCTAGGTAACCGTTTTCAGGAAAGCTAACATGAAACAGCACCAGAATAATAAAGTCTTTTTGTTGACATTTCCACAGCTCCTCATTCAAACCTCCCTTTAAACTGCTGCATTCTTACATAGTGCAGCGGATTATAGTTGAATAAAAAGTACTGGAAAATAAGATTAAGATACCATACCATTATTCCCTGATATTAAACTATATTTGGATGCAACTGGCAGAACAGTTACACAGAAATCTATTTAATGAGCACCTACAGTATTTTGCAACAGCAGAGTACCATTTTCACCCTTCTACCACGTAAGTAAGGCATACATCGTACTAGACAGAGTTTTTAAAAGTAATATGGTATAAGATTAAAGTTTAAAATTTAAAATTTACGGACAAATACATGCCACAGTTGTGCAGTTTATTTAGCTCAATACCTTCTCTTTATGCATTTTGTGTCCAACCTCCTGTTGTGTCCAAAGAGCCTCCTTGGCTCTTGCTATGAGATACATTTAAAGATAGTTTCCAGATGAGCAGATCTTAAAGTCAGATCACCTCTACACCCATTTATTTTGGTGAAGTTAACTGTGATTTCATATTCTAGCTACAGATTTTTACAGTCAATTTTTTGCTCACATTTAGCATATTGCTCGACTGTGCTGCACTGAGAGATTTCCAAGCATTCATTATGCTACCCACAGACCTACAGGGTTTGACAGAATAAAGTACGATGCAAGAAAAAACCGTGCATCCTTGTAAATACTTCTACATCGAGTGGCTCTTCTGGTATTAAAATCACGGGCACTGAGTAAAGGCTGAGTATGTCCCCCTCTATCTTGGTAACTGCAACCTGGAAAATTGAGCATTTCCCCACCACCACTATCACCACTGAGAACTGTCAGGAAAAAAATGAAACCTGTTGACATACACATGAATGAGTTTTAACTAAAATAATTTCTCTCACAAATGAATGAGAATCCATTTGTAAAATAACTGCATTTGTGAAAAGATGTAAAAGTTCTCAGGACTAGAAACTGCCGATAAGAGACAGAGGCTCTCCACAGGCATTAAATCATGATTTCCAGAAGTGCCACCCAAACAGCTACAGATGGAGACTCTTTAAGGTCAAATGTTGTTATTCAGACCCCACTCTTATGTTCTACTCGGATAATCATCCATGAAGAAAATTTTGTGAATTTCTCCTGTAAATTAACACTTTAACACAATGAAGCTATGATAATGCTTTCTATCACTCCATGGGATTTCAGTCCACAACTTGACTATTGCAAAGTACCTGCCGTGCAGAAAAGTACAATTGCTCATAGGACTTTCCAAGATATAATATCATAAAGAGTTCATTAAATAGCTTTTAATCAGATTCAAACCATGCAGCAAAGCAATGTCTTTTGTCCATAACTCACTGACTCATACACATTGTTTTCCTTCCTGAAATAATATCAGGTAAAAGTTGCACTTAATTCTTGGACAAAACCCTCAAAGAGTGAGGTGGAGATAAATCACTTGCAAACAACATTTTTAAAGCCAGTCCCAGTGAGGCTTCTTTGAAGCAATGTCTTTTTTCCATAACTCACTGACTCATACACATTAATTGTTTTCCTTCCTGAAATAATATCAGGTAAAAGTTGCACTTAATTCTTGGACAAAACCCTCAAAGAGTGAGGTGGAGATAAATCACTTGCAAACAACATTTTTAAAGCCAGTCCCAGTGAGGCTTCTTTGTTTATTGAAAGACTGTCAGAAAATGTATTACTAACTTTAATTTGATAGACTGTACTTGCCCAAAATAAATCTAAGCCATTTCTGGACTACCACAATTCATCAAGTTAACTTATTACATGGGAAGAATTTCTTAATTGCCTCCACAGTAATTTATTTTAAATGACAGCCAAAAGAAATCACAAATTAATCATCCTTTTCAATTCTTTCTTTCCCAACTTAGTGGGACTGCTTATCTTCAAGATTTTGCTCCTACTCGTACAACAAAAGACTGCTCTGTGAAGTCCACTGGGCATCCAATTTAGTGGCACATTTTGGTTAGAGATACAGCTGCTGCCCCAGCATTTTCAGTCTTCAGAATGGTTACAAGAATCCAACTGAACTGGCAAGGACAAAGTTGTGAAGTTCAAATTTAAATCATCTCTGATAACTGATCAGTATTCAAGTGCTAAGTTTGTATTCAAACCGCTTTATCTTTCTTCTTTACAATTACTGAAAACTACTTCAACAATCTGTAGTTTGATGCTTCAATGAACCAAATGCATTTGTAGGGATATTTCACTTGGCAAGCAACGGAGACATTTTTAGATTTTTATCATCTTGTTAGACTCTCTTCTTAGTCCCTAGAGGTGGTAATTCAATAACCGCAGGATTAATCCAGAAAAAAGCAGTCAGAGGCTAAAACCCACTTGAGAGCTTTTTAATGAATTTAAAGAAGGCTAAGCAGGCAAGCCAGAGGGGTGTGCGACTTATCAATGACTTCTCAAGTTTTCATGGTGCCATAGTTCTTGCTATTCTAGTTAGGCACTTTAGAAAAGAGCTATGCTTGGGTTTATAGCAAACAGGCCAGGTGCTGGTCTTCGACTTCCGATTTTGGTTTGCAACATAGGTTGGGAAAAACAAACGAACAAACAAACAAACAAAGATCAACTTCCCTAACCACAACTCTTGCAGGGCCATATCGTGTCTGGGCAGGCAGAGATCTTGCTGTCTTCAATGCATTTGGGTCTATCAAGAAAGTTTTTTTTTAATGCATATAAATGGATAAATTCACCCCGCCCTAACGGGTTCAAATCACAGAATCACAGAATATGAGGATTTGGAAGGGACCGCAAAAGCTCACCCAGTCCAACCCCCCTGCCAGAGCAGGATCACCAGACCAGGTCACACAGGAACACGTCCAGGCGGGTTTTGAATGTCTGCAGAGAAGGAGACTCCACAACCTCCCTGGGCAGCCTGGGCCATGCTCTGCCACCCTCACAGTAAAGAGGCTTTTCTTCACGTTCAGATTGAACCTCCTATGCTCCAGCTTGGGACCACTGCCCCTTGTCCTGTCACTGGCTGTCACTGAGAAGAGCCTGGCTCCTTCCTCCTGACACTCGCCCTTTACAAATTGATCCCCATGAATGAGGTCACCCCTCAGTCTCCTTTTCTCCAAGCTAAAGAGACCCAGCTCCCTCAGCAGCTCCTCATCAGGAGATGCTCCACTCCCTCAGTCGTCTTTGTGGCTCTGCGCTGGACTGGCTCAAGCAGTTCCCTGTCCCTCTTGAACAGAGGGGCCTTTCCTGCAATGCACTGGAGAAACAGCCAGGCCAGGTCTACCTGGAAATTGTGGCTTTGTGGCCATTTCCATGGCAGTGCTTCCCTGCATAAAGTTCTCTCCAGCTATAAGACCAGCTTTAAAGAAAAGTGCACTCCCAGCCTTTGCTTTGCGGATAAGTGCACTATTTCTGCTCCACAGCCTACCTAACACGTGGCAAAGAGGAGTTCACAGGGCACTGTAGTTGCAGGCTTCAACCTAATATACCCCTCTTTACAAAGAAGAAGTGCTCAGGTAATTCAAGCTCAGCACTGACCCCTGCCCAGCACTATTTCAGGCAGGCTGCCTGTATAACTAGGGAGGGCAGAGGTAATTGGGCAGGCCTGCTGGGAAAAATGAGCTCCTGAAAGCTCGTGAAGCTGGGCTTAGTTAGGTAAGCACCTCTTGCCACAGCACTTAGTTTCCCATTTTAATTGCACACACTTCACCATAACATTGGCTCCAAATTACAATAAATTGTTAAGGCAAATAACATCTCAGCTATTTAATTGCTAGGGCCAGCCAGGCTGCACTTTAAATATGGACCACCTTTCAGGTAATGCATATTCTTCCCAATACTGGACCACAAAGGTACATAATAACAATCTCCTACGCAATCATTAGTGCTCATTTCCTCCTGCAGTCTACAAACATGAAAACTAATTTGGTAGTACTTTATACTCTCTTTGCATCCATTTTGGCTAGGACTAAATGGTGATGTTACTGAAAAAAAATCCTCTCTTCTAATCATTAAAGTGAAGTACATTGACTTAAGAAACATGCTCCTGACACATCTGCAATTCTCCTCAGCTCAAACTAGACATCATTTAATTTCACTGTGTTTTCAGTCACCTCAAAATACTTTAGCATGAATAACCCCATAAGACGAACCATCTGTATTTTGAGCACAGAAATATTAAAATTCTTGTTTCACATTCATGATTAACCAAATGAAGCAGCATGTCTGGTGTTGGCTCTAGCCTGGGAGCAAGGTTACTATAACTTCTTTAACCACCCCAAAGACAATTTCTGTTCAAGTTAACAGGAAGGATAAGTATTTCAACCTCAAAAGAAAAATGCTCTGTATCAGTACTTAGTAACCTGTCAATGAAGAGCAGTGCTTTAATCCAAAGCAAACAGCAGCATGCCATGAGCAGCTCTAGCAGAACAACTAGCAGTTGCTTCTCTTAGTCAGAAAAGCCAAAGCATGCACTGATCACAGCACAGAATCACACCTGTCCATGAATATCATGCCTGTACTCCCCAGAAATGGCCACACAAAGACAAAACCCCATAGTTAAGATGCTACATTTCACCACTGGAAACGCAGACATCTAGATGGGACTGACAGGCTCAAAGTATAAAAAGCCACAAGGCAGCTTTGACAGAGTTTTAGCTGGAACATCTACATGCATATTTATTTTTTCAGACAATATGTTGCCTTAATAATTACCTCAGCCTATTTAACCTCTATCTAATACTGGTCATTTTAAATGAGACTTAAACCTAGACATTAAATTAGATGTTACATCCTTTACATCTAATATTAAGTAATTATTACTTTCCCTCAAATTCTGCCACATGGTTATACTCTGTTATACTCTTTGAATACTCAGCTATGGCAACACACTACAGATGCTATGCATGTGGCTAGCATGGTAATTAAAATGCATGTTAAAAAAAAAAAAGAGAAAAATTAAAATGTCAAATGCTTTTTTGTAAAGTCAGAAGGTACTTGGACTCCTTTTTAAAGGATGACCTTTTCAATGATCTCTAGGATTAAGGGCTTCAAACTGCATAAACTCTCAACGTCCCAGAGAAAAGCTGAGATAGAAGAGTTTTCCTTTTCAGAGGGTAACATATAACATATAACACTTGCCATGACTGGAATTTTCAAAAGAAATCACCTCTCCAGTTCTTCTTTGTGCTCAGCTACGTATGAGGAGCTGAGCTACACAACAGGGAATGCCAACTGCATCATTAAGAAACTGCTTTATATAAATATGACCTACAAAGTTTCTTCTTCCCGGGAAAATTAGAAGAGCAGTGCAGCATTCTCATGAACCAAAACAAGTCAGACTTTAAGACCCAAAGACTTGGCAGTATCCTTTTAAAACTAGGATTAAGTTTTGCTAACAGAGGAAGGGTGAAGTAAGTTGTCATTAAGTTTTAAATCACCCTCAATACAAAATATTTGAGTAATTAATGGAACTTTGTTTCGTTGTGCAACACTTCCTGACATCATCTCAGTTTTTCAAAACAATGTAATTTAATCGTCTGGGAAACTCTACTTGCACTGCCATGTATGGTCTCACACAGAAGGCTGACAGGACTGGTTTGTAAGAAGAAAACGAGAAGCTGAAATAGGATTTCTCCCTTCCCCCTCACAAGCTGTATACACAAGTTCAAAGTCCATAACGAAGATAAATATGCAAAGCTCAGCTGTGCTCACCATGGCATTAATTTTACATCAGTAAAATTCCACATTGACTTAGAGCTCCTCCTGGTTTGCACCATCTAAAACCACCACCAGGATCACAAAGTAACAGCGGAACTATACTTTTGTTTATAGTCTTAAAAAAAAAGCATCAGCTTAATGGAGCAGTCAACATTTACTTGAAATTATGTTAAAACAACATTCTAAGTCCAAAAATCATGTAAAATATAAACAACTATAAGCACACCATTGATTTCCTTTACTGACACTTAATTCACATATGCATAATTTATTTTTCTATGACCCCCTAACTTCCAAATACACGCAAATTCTGATTCCTAAAACGGTTCATTTCAGTGAAAAGAAATCTTTATTGAAGCCTAAAGCATTTGGCCTTTCTGCATAATAAAAGCATTTTTGCCTTTTCCTTGGCTGCAGATTCTTAATCAGCAAAATAACTGTATATGATGCAATCCTATTGCACTTTTTTTTCTTTCTAAATTGCAAATCAGTTCTTACAACTGAACAGCAAATAGCCCAGAACAAGGAAAGGATTCCAGTAGAAAACCAACCATTGAATCACAGAAATAAAAGCCAAGAGTCCTTATCTGTCATCCAGTTAATTTTCTTGCCCTTCAGCAAGTGAACTTTTTCCAACGTATCATTGATAAGTATCCCAAGGGTATCTTCTTTGGTAGCAGCTCCATACTTCAAGTGCACTTTATTTCAACCTAACATATTTGTAAAGTCTTCAATATTGATAATATTTACTGTTTGATATGAGCATGTTCATACATACAAATGAATGTATATACATTCTAGACAAAGCCTGTAGAAGGCTTTGTAGTCAAAGAAAAAAGCCAGCAAACAAACAAGTATTAGAATACACAGCAAAGGTTAAAATGGACAGAAGTCAAATGGATCCAAAAGGTAATAGCTCAAGCATTGCTCTTCTAGTTAGACACAGCATACCTAGGCAGACTGGAATGAGACAAAGATGGAAATTCCCTTGGTGTGTTTGCACCAGTATTCAGGATCTAACACCACGGCAAGGACACAACACTGACACACTCGCTGCAGATTCTGTCTGAAGAAGATGACAACCAAGCCAAGAATCACAGAATGTATTGGGTTGGAAGAGACCTTTAAGGCTCATTCAGTCCAACCCCTGCAGTGGGGGTACATTGGTACCAGATCAGGTTGCTCAGAGCCCCATCAAGCCTGCCCTTGAATATCTCCAGGGATGGGGCCTCCACCACCTCTCTGGGCACCTGTTCCAGTGATCCACCACCCTCATATCGAAGAGCTTTTACCCAATATCCAACTTAATTCTATCCTTTTCTAGTTTAAAACCATTACCCATCGTCCTATTGCTACAAGACCTTGTAAACAGCTTGTCCCCAGCTTTCTTATAGGCACCTTTCAGGTACTGGAAGGTTGCTATAAGGTCCCCTGGAGCCTTCTCTTCTTATGTGCTCCCCGTGGTAACAGAAGAGGAAACCAAGGGCACAACCCTATTCCTTCCTTTTTCTCTAAATCTATTTCCTGCATACTAATCTTTCGATTCCCAACAAGCAGCTGGGTCCTACCCTCTCAGCTTATAAGAGCTGCAAGGCTTCCAAAAAGCTCAGCACCTCCAGCAGCACATATGGAAATGGTGACAATGCAGGGGTGAATTTCACACGAGCAGCAGTAGGGAAGACAGCACAGTCACTCCTCTTGCATGAACGCCTGCTGTTAGAACAAAGCCTAAAGCAACAAAAAAAATAAAAAGTTAACCTTCCACCAAACTTTGCACTGTAAAAATAGTGTATCTTCTTGCAAGGATGTTACCTTATGCCAGACCTTAGCAGCATGTGGCACATAAACAAGAAAACCTGAGCAAGACTGAAGCCAGCCACTGATGCAAAACAGACCCTGTTTCTGTGCACAGGTCACTCATGGACACAGACCTCATGCTTGAGGTGCAAATTTGACATTGGTTTTACATTGCTGACCTTCCCGCAAAGAGCGCTGGAAATCTGTGGATATAAAGCACTACAGGGACGAGGTAGAATTTCAATATTATTATAATCATAGCAGTAACAGTCACAACTGGTTCACATCAATGTGAGGGGAAAGTCAGTCCTTTTAAGTTCCACAGTAAAAGAAGTGTGGAAGGCATCGTATATTGAACAGAAAGAATATCAAGAGGGATAAGTCAACAGCATTTTTGAGTTATTATCGTCAGTGGAGAAAGTCAGTAACCAGATCCCCACAAAATGAGTGCAAAAATCTATGTAGGATAGCAGTAGCTGGATTCCTGAATGGTACTTTTTTTCCTTTAATTTGTTTCTCCTTTTCACAGAATCACAGAATATTCATTGAATTTGGCAAGGTCTCCTACCCTCTTGCTAGATTCCGTTACCAAAGTCACTGATGAATTAATGAAGGATGTGCAAATTAATTGACTGGAAGATTCACAGAAATTTATGGAGATTCTGGAAAACAGCTCTACTTCCACTTAAAAGCACTCTGTCAACCGTCCATAATCACACAGTCCAGTGGAAGAAATACGACCAATTAAAGTGAATAAATGTTTATCAATGCTTGTGTCCTTAAACCAGGCTGCACCCAATATTGCCTGAATTTCTTATTGCAAAGCTCCCCACTTACCCCACTTTCTGGGATAATTAAGTCTTAAAAAGCAGAAAAGTCAATAGGAAAATGAGATTTGAATGACCTGGATCTGAGAAGTTTTCTCAGCTGAGAATATTTAATGTCAAGCTATTATACACACTGCCAAATGACACCGGCAATGAGGACAGGGAAAATCAGAAATGGCACGGTCACCGTCTTAAAAGCCAATTCCCAGCTCCCTAAAACTGTCAAGACTTCTTAATTCGGTCTCGCTCAGAATAGGTGCTGTGACAGTGTAACACCTAACCACATCTTCCTGCATTTTCAAATCTTGCCTTGCCATTTAATTTTAAGTATTAACTCCGCCGCCAGTCTTCTTCATTTACAATTCACTCACTACTGACAAGACTGAAGAAAAAACTTTTAAAAAGAGCCAGAGACGTCCTGCTGTTTAGGAAATTCAGCTGAGATACGGAAGAGTCAGGTTTGAGAAGCAGGTCCTACAGTTATTTTACTACTTGCAAAAGAAAATAGCCCCAACAGGAGAGGCTTCATGGTATACACAGGTATCTATCATGATCCAGCTGGTAAGGCAGCTCCTTGCACAGCCTGGTTACCCCTGCAAACCCAACCTTTACCATGGGTATTTTCTCTGCTGCTCACAAACTTCAAAGCCTACCTTGGGGCTCAGAAAAGATGACTTCTGAACGCCAGCTGCAGCGATGCTCCTTATTTACACTCACATTGGCTTAAACGGGACCAGATTTCATCCCAAGGTTGCAATTCTCGCTTGCTTTGCTTATGTATAATAATTGTTACAAGTGCAACTACATAAGCAAACACCACCACTGCAAGGTTTTGAAACAAACAAATCCTTGGACTTATCCTGAAATATCTTTCCCAACAAATCTTTTTAAGAAAGGGCACCCAGCTCCATCTGCTGCCGAATTTCATTATTACTCTCTGAGGCGGAGGACTGCACAAAGAGATTTATTTTCCATTTGTTAATCATTTTACAGGCATGCAAAAGGCAAAAGTCCAAAGTGGTGCTTTATCAAAATGAAGGCATCCATCCCTCCTCCCCATGGCTCCATTAATGCATCTCCTTGCCGCCCTTAGCAGCAGCAGCACATCCTCAGAAGACCCATCTCTAAGTCAGAAGTAATTTATGATATTCTGCCCTTGTTTGCTGTGATAATTATAAACACAGAGGCCAAAGGGCGCTGGAGCTAAGCTGTCTGACAAGACTCAATTAACTATTTCAAACAGCTATGCAAAAATCACTGGGGGAAAAAGAGAAAAGAAACCACAACAGAAAACAGTTTACTATTAACATGCTCTCTCACTTTGACCCTGAAATACTACAAAAGTCTACCCTAATTACATTGTTATGTTACAAGTCATTTTAGAAATGGGTGTTTTGCACCTGATGAGAAACAAATTCTCTTAATAATGCAATATCTTCATTTAAAAAGAGAACATCTTACAATGAGTTTAGAGATTCCTAAATGCATATTCATTAGTGCTTTAGTATGCATAGTTTGGGCTTATGAAATACTTCTAATGAATAGCCAGAACAGTACAGAGATATGTAAAATGCCATTAAAATATATTCTTTAAAAAGCATTTACAGTCATCAAATTCTAAATCAGGCTTTCTGGAAAGCACACACTTGCATAAAAAGATTTTAATCACCTGTCTGGCGTGACCTGTGTAACTAATATAGGACTTACCAATGTCAATGAAACAATAAAGATTGGTATCGATAAAACCTTTAAGAAAAACCCAAACAAAACCCTACAGACTTTATTCCCTTTAATAGGCCTGATTCTGATACTATTTTTGCAAGTATACTTTCTTTGATGTTAACGAAACAAAGCTAGATTTGCACTGCAGTGATTCAAAACAGATGAGGGGCTGTGTACCTATAGACAGAGCACTCTGGGTACTTTGGTGAGGTTTTATTCACCTAAGCACAAGTACAAAATGCTGTAATAGCAAGGTAGTTTAGTGAAAAATAAAGCATTCTGAAACATCTTGGCTGTCAGTCGCCTTCCTTTTGCTATTGGTCACACTTCTGTTCTCCCTGAGGAAGTCATCAGAAAAATCGCTGCCTTCTCCAACAAACACCCCCTTCAAAGAAAATACATTGGCACATCCATTTAACACAAAAAAAGAGGACAAATCCAGGAAAACCACAATTTTTCCTCTCTGTACACTGTAGAGAAGTTTTAATGCTAATCTATCTGGCATATAGCTGTTTTCCCGAAATTGTTTGTTTGTTTTTGTTTCTTTCTTTTCGGGGTTGTTTACTTAATTAAAATAAAAATTAAAACTGCCTGGTTTGCGACCACCTGTCCAAAAGTCCTTTGCTGCCCTCGTGTGTTTCACAGGGAAAGTAACTTCTGAAGCTTACACACAAAATAAAATAGTTTCTCCAACAAGACAGCAGCTTCTCCTGTTACGAACAAGACATAGTCCATGGAAATAATAACTGAAAGTTTTTCCCTTTTTTCTAGTAAAGCTAACTTGACTGGTTAATGATTACATATTTAAAATAAGAAAATATATTCTGTTTGAGAGAATCATCATTTCCAAGCAATAGATTTCAAAGCTAACAGGCCAATTTATTGGAAGTTGAGGATGTTAGCCTGGTGGAAAATCTGAAATGCTTTACTTCAGAACTTACTTTTCATTAAAGCTGATTTCGGCATCTTTCTGCTGCTCACGCTGACTGGCAAAGTAACTTCTTTCCTCACAGGGTTGTTCAGCATTGGACATGAGCTCTTTGGTGGGATCAGATCGTAAACTTGTCATTAAAGCTGCCATCATATGGGTGATTTAAACTGCCTCAACTTCTCAGTAATGACAGCGTGTTAACTCCTCTCTTCACTACAGAAATACGTAGAACTCCAAGCTGTAAAGCAGAATAATGAATTTTTCTTTCCGTCATTAAGAAAATCTACCTGCATGACAAGTGCTCTGCAAATAAACACAAGTGCTCTTTTATCAGTGGGGTGGACAAGAGGGAATGGTTGTCATTTAATGAGTAAAATACTGGTTGTTGTTCTCTCTTCCCCTGAGAGATAACAACTCTTGTATTGTAGCCTCACTCTAGAAAAACTTTTCCCTATTGCTGTTTAATTGCTCATTTGGAAAAAAAAAAATTTAAAAAATCAAGCAAATTAGTTTAATCCTTTGTCTTTTACATGCCAAGTCTGTATATACCTACCAATCTAGAAATTAAAAATGCATGGATCTGTTGCACTTCATACTGTGAAACTTCTCTTTCTGACTTGTGTTATTGGATAAAACTCTGCATGTCACCAAAAAAAGCTGGCACTGGCACAATTCTGCACCTCACTCTTCACAAAGCACACGCTCCAACACAAGCAATGGGAGCAAAACTCCACATTTCAGCATGAGGAAAGCTTTGAGTTTCTCAAACACAGCGCAGTGAGGTTTGCTATTGGCGCCATGGGACTGTGGTAACTACCTAGAGGCGGGAAAAGCAACAGGGGCAACTGAAACAGAGTAGGTTTAAACATGCAATTATGCTACTTACAAACACTGTGTAAAAATCCCTCATGATGGAAATTTTAAAAATGGACTGTGTTAACTTATACCAGCCTAGTGAAGTTTTAAATGACAAATACTAACCTGCTTGCATGAGTACCAGCACAGGACTAGTCTCTAATGAAGCCAATGAGCCACAATAAATATCGCACAGGTGTCTCTCAAATATTTTCTTCTAGAATGACCTCTGGACTCCAGAGGTCACAGACACCGGCTGTGCAGCACAGGAGGGCTCTTCTCTCCCCACCACCACCTTCCCTTGCTAAATCATAGAATGGTTTGGGTTGGAAGGGACCTTGAAGCCCATCTGGTCCGTCTGTCATGGGCAGGGACACCCCCACCAGCCCAGGTTGTTCAAAGCCTCATCCAACCTGGCCTTGAACACTTCCACGGAGAGGGCATCCACAACTTCCCTGGGCAACCTTTGCCAGCGTCTCACCACCCTGAGAGTGAAAAATTTCTTCCTAATTTCCATTTCTGCTGCCCCAAAGAAGCAGCTATGCCTTCCCTTTCCTACTGGCAGCCCAGTTTGCTAGTACCAAGTAACTTTCCTCTCAGTGAAGCCCTGGCATTAACTTTTAACCTGGTAGCGTACTGAACGCTCAGCAACTCCTCTCCCCTCATCTGCAGCCCTGCCGCACCCCGCGGCGCCATCTCCTACACGGAAAAACCACCACCTGAAACACGGGCTTTTTCCAGGGGCTGCCAAGCACCCCGAAACACAGCAAAAACGACAGTAGGATGCCCGGAGGCTATCGTAGCCCCGATATCCGCTCCTCACGGCAGCACGCCCGGCCCCT
>NW_010199902.1:0-15064 GCF_000695765.1 Mesitornis unicolor
GTTCTGTGATTCTGTGATTCTGTGATTACTAACCAGAACAGTGTTCTTATCTCTCAGCAAATCAATGTTCTGAAAACTATAAATTTGAGAGGGAGAAGGAATGGGATACAGTCAAATCACAGGCCTGTGTTTCATATGGAAAACTGTTCTGGTCAGGAAAGAGACTTTTTTTCCCCTTTTACTGTTTCAAATCAGGATTTTTAAAACAAATGTTTTTGCTTGGCCTCAGAACCAAAGAAAATTCATTATTCACACGAGTCCGTGTGCAGCCGTCATCATACATCCTTTATTTGACAGTTCACATTCCCATTAGTTAGTCAGACAATGAATACCCCAGGTTTCTTCATGCATCGATAACTCCAAATACCGATCAACAATTCCTGGCAAAGTCTAGCCTCATTTGGTAAATGATTACCTGAAGTCATTGTAATTCATGTTTTTGTGCCCACATCGTTCTGCAAAACAATGCATAGCACCCCCAAAAAACCCCTCTGAGATTATTAGGAAATCCTTAGAGATGTATGACTAGCACTGGTGGCAATAAACAAAAAAAGGAACTTTTTTTCTGATTCCTATGAGTTTCATGTCAATCTGTGACTGGGTAGAGATGGAAAATTCCAGTCGCATTTTTGTAAGGCCAAACTTTTACTTAGAGGAGTGACTCTTCTTGAAAAGCTAAAGCAGGAGCGATCATGCAAACATCTCATGTTTGAAAGGTATAAACAGTTACAAAATCATTATATCAAGAAAATATTATGCTAGTTTTTAAAAAATACTATATATTTGTTTATTTGCAAGCTGGTAGAAAAAAACACACACACAAAAAAGAAACTGGATATTTGTTTTAAAAAAGTATTTACATTACATTCAAATTTCTTTATGTTGTGCTTATAACTGTACTCCAAAATTTCAACAGTGTGATAACTCATTCATGTTTGATCTAGATAATTTTTAACTTATTGTGATATCAATTCAGGAGACACAAGAAACACAGTGAAATTTGTACATAAATACGTAGTTTTGTTAATAATCTCAACAAAAATTAAAATAAGAACACCTTGTAGACTCAGTGGTACTTTTCTTATGGGTGAAATGGAATATGCAGCAGAACATTAGTGGACAAATTTGCAATGCCATTATAGTAAAAATATATATTTTCTCTATAAATACAGAACTTTTCTTTAGTCTGAGAACATTTAGATAGGAGAGAGCAATAGAGGTTGTTCACTTGATGTGTATCAGTTAAGATGAGGTAAATAAAAAAATTCAGGCTTCATTATTAAAAGTAATTGTTTACTGATAGTTACCATAGTAGAGTCTATAATTTCAATGTAGTATTCAATTTTAGTATTTTATATTGTCAGTAGAGGGTTTGGTGCTGAATCACATCACTCACTTGTTGGCATCTCAGTGACTGCTGCACACAAAATTGTTGGAAGCTGCCTTTAGCTCAAAACACCACTAAACTATAATTGTATATTGTGACCATTTTGTCTTTGACACTTTCACATATAGTGAAAAAGGGAACGAAATACTTAAAGAACTGAAACATTATTCCCATTGCTTTCACTTTTAAAGACATACACACTTGCTGAAGTGCATATGAAGCATGTGTTATTGTTCAGAAGCCCAAATAAAGGTTCAATACCCAGATGTTTAAGACACCAGACACAGCTACAGGAGAGACATGTGTTGCAGAAGTCTAGCCATTTGAAACCATGTTGCATAATATTTTGTCAAAAACTTGCTGTGCCATCCTTTTTTATGCAGCTTCTTTTTATGGAAGATGAAACATACTTCATATGTAAGAATGCTTGACTGTCATCTGATATTTTAGCACTGAGGAGAGCTGGTTACAATGACAAACACCTATTTAGATCCTTTCACACTGTCATACTGTACTTTGGAATAAAAATGCAACAGCTGATATCAGGAAACAACTCCCATTGAATTTCCAAGGCTTTGAATAATCATGGCGGTATTGCAGTGACATACTAGGATAGATCACTGGATTCACAACTGCAGCTTTATTTTTCTAGATATTAGATATTCCTGTAGGTAAAAAAGAAACATTGGGTATGATAGATTAATGAAGTTCAGCTGCCTCTTACTGTATACTCTAGGCTTTGACTGTTACCACATCACCTTTGATGTGTGTTTATTTTCAAAAAAAACAATAAAATAAAGTTACTTTTAGTGTCAGGTTTTATTAAATTTCTATCAAATTTGCCCTCTAGTGGCACTTTATATCCAAATAAAATCCCACAGAAATTAAAACTCCAGTGAAAATAAATAAATATAAATACTTAAAATAAAGCCAATACTTAGAAGCAATTCAGATTTACTCTATTTATAAAACAGGGCTATAGGAGCTTAAGTAGATTTTTCACTCGCGCTACAGTATGATTTACACTCTTTAATTAACATTCCTCCTACCATGACTTTATTATAGAGGGGAAATGCAAAGAAACATCAGAACAGATCTCACTGAGAAAAATAATGATGCCAGCTGTCAATGACTACTTTAGAGTGAAATATCTCTAATTCTTCCTAGTGCTCATTAATTGTTCTTTGTATAGGCAGATGTATGATGTATTTAGACTACCTTTACAAAGATAGCTGTTGCTATTCAGTTAAGTAAACACCACATACAACTGCAGAAGTCAAATTTTAATGTATCTCAAAATTTTCGAACCATCAGTCCTTGAGATATTTGCTGAGGCAGTTGTCTGTAACAGTAGCTATAAATCTAATGCACTGACAGCTGTGTGCTAGATTTCAAAATACCACACCCATGGTTCTTCATTATCTTTTTGAGCAAGAGAAATCTTCAGAAGAAAATACTGAAATAAAAAAGGACCCAATTGATTTAGAGGAATTAAAAAAGATCAAATATTTGATTCTGAATTAATTTGTGTTATATTTTTGTTTCACCAACACACATGTGTACGTCTGTATACAGACTCTACTTTTCAGTCTGACCTGGGGGGTTTTTGGACCTGTCCCCTGAAGATCTAACTCTAGCCTATTTGCTCAGACCAGCTTTGCTTTCATCAAACCTCCACAAAGTGGACAAGCTTTATAGCAGCCCATCACACCTGAACTTAGTGATATATCAAGTGCCCAAACTAAAACAGCAAGACACATTAGGCACAGGAGACAGCTGCTGGCTTGGCACAAAACAGCACAACTCCATTGATTCTGAAGGAGCCACACTCTCTTATTTTATCTCAATAATTTGCCAGAAAGAGTTCTATATCTCAGTTCTTCAGAAAGAGCTAGCTGTGATAACAGAAGTCTACAGTTATAGAAAATAAATTATAAAGTCAGTTTATCACCTGTCTCAGTTTTTCTGTGTAGAAGGATTTTTCCAGACAACATTAACTATATCTCTTGACGACTCCAAAGCACACAGAAGTCTCTAGAAAAATAGGTTTTTTAATGTATCTCAATCTAAATTATATACAAAAAATAAAGATGAATGCCTGTTGTCTCTTTTCACTGAACTATTGATTACGGCTGGATGGAAAACAAGATTTCCATCTTACGATAAATGTCAGACTTCTGGCATTTGTTTTCAGTTCCTGTTGTGAACAGGCTTTCAAAAGTTTTGGGGAAGAAAAGGGAGAGAGGGCACATTTCAGAGGACCTGATACCTATAGTATGCACGAAAATTTTAGGATTGAATCCGTGCCTGGAGGATGTGCTAGTTTTGACTGGGGTAGAGTTAATTTTCCTCATAGTATCTTGTATGGGGCTATGATTTGGATTTGTGCTGAAAACAGTTTGGATAATACAGGGAAGTTTTAGTTATTGCTAAGTAGTGCTCACACAGAGACAAGGCCTTTTCTGCTTCTCACACCACCCTACCAGCTAGTAGGCTGTGGGTGCACAACAGGTTGTGAGCAGACACAGCTGAGACAGCTGACCTCAACTGATGAAAGGGATACTCCAGACCATATGACATCATGCTCAGCATATAAAGCTGGGGGAAGAAGAGGGGTGAGATTCAGGGTTATGGTGCATGTGTTCCCAAGGAATTGTTATGCATGATGGAGCCCTGCTTTCCTGGAGATGGCTGAACTCCTACCTGCCAATGGAGCGTAGTGAATGAATTCCTTGTTTCACTTTGCTTGTGTGTGTGGTTTTTGCTTTACCTATTAAACTATGTTTATCTCAACCCACATTTTTTTTCACAGGGAGAAGGGACTTAATACCTTGTTTTCTATGCCCTAGATGAAAACACTTGGCAACAATTTTCTCTAGGGAAATTTGTCTGTGGACCTTTGGTCTCAAAATCTATCCTGGGTCCAATAAATCTTTTCAGACAAACTTTAATTGACATCAGGATTACTTTGTGAAAGGTGTTAGTGAGGAATCTGGGTTTTGGCAACAGATTTTAAATAAAAGATATTTCACCTAAAACAACAATTATGAGCTGTAATAGTGGTACAGCCCCAACCTCTACCTAGTTCCAGCTTAACACAGGAAGCTTCATGGGAAGCTTCAGGCAATGCTGCCAGGGACCCAAGACAGTATTTCTCAGAGGATGGGGAACCACACTTGTCAACCCTAATTAGAACAGTACCTATGCCTTCTCCCAGGCTGCAATCAGACCTACAGCCTGTAATTATTAATGACTAAAAGAAGAGGAACAGGCTAAATGGTACCTCCATAAGGCATTCAGGCCATCCACTCAAGACCTACTACAGTTTCTGTGTGCCTTGAGCCACAAAAGGTGCTTGTACAGAGGTCTGTCAATGAGATCAAGCTATAGAAAATCAAGGCTCATTTATTTTCTCTCACCAAAATCTCTGGTGTGCTCTCATATTCATCAAATTAGCAAGTATGCTAGGCTTTACCTCTCTAGCACACAATGCTAGTCTCTTTTTGTTCCTCTTTTCCTCATTGCATGTTTTGTTCATTATTAATGCAAATGCGACAAATATTTCACCTATTTTGGTTAAAAAGGAGGAAAAGAAAACTAGAAAAAGACATTTTATAATACAATACAATTTTCAATTATCCTTAAGTACTGTTTCAGTGAATGGCACTGTTACAAGAAGCAATATTTCTTTAAAACTTCCTTTTGCTTTATGTGCTAATTTTAGAAAAACATAATACTGAAATTTCAACTAACACTTGGAGGCTACTAAGTGTGAAAAAATGGTAGAGATAATGATTCCTTGACCTTTTCAGAAGTTAAAAATAGGACATACTTGGTGTGTATATAGAGTAGTCAGCCTAAGTGAAAAATAAGGAAGGTGGAGTTCTCACATGCCACTCATAATATTGTGCCATTTAGACAAAAGAAGCATCTGAAGGTAGCTTATACTGGTTCCCAATTAAGTCTCTTACTAAAGCATACTAATAAAAACCATCATAGTCTTAAGTCTTTCCATTTAATCTCTAGAGGGCAACTGTAACTCACATAGGCTAAATTTTCAGTCTAGGCAGAACCTTCAGATTAGGCCATATTGAGGTCCTTGAAGACATACAAGAACTTTACTGTATTTACATAACACTGTCTTGAACAATTTAGTCAAATCAAAAGAAATTTGATAAGTAATTTTGTTTCACTGAAACAGTGTCATTGAATCTGACAAAAATTTCAGACAAAAAAGATTTAAGAAGCCTAGCAACAAGCTTTCTGTAACAGATACTACTAACAGGGAGCTCTCAGTTTATTTTACCCCCTACTGAGGGAGCACTTAAGAACCAAACTTATTCTGTGTTTCTCCAAAAATTTAAAATGTTTTTCAGTTTTCAAGTGATTATTTTTTTTTCAGCAAAAATACCCAGTTGTCAATAATTGTTATGCATTTTTCCCACTAATTTTAAAAGAAATTATCAGTCTGTCTTTATCACCTAAAGAGAGTCTCCTATGGATATTTAACTTCAATTATTTACAAGCAAAAAAACATGAACACAAAAACCTCCAAACCTATAAAGATTGATTATGAAAAAATCAAGCCCAGACCACTGGTGATATTTCAGTGTTTGGCTTAGAATATGTGAGAGGTTTCAAAAAGATATTTATTGACCCTTGTGGATCTCACTGAGAGGGCAAGAATAAGGCTTTAATGACAGAATTTAGATGACACTTGCTATCTTAAAGCAGATTTACTACTAGGTGTCCTCCAGTGGGACAGAGCAGCATTTTGATCAGCAGAAAGTGGTATAATCTATGTGTTAAAGAAATTATTTTAACTTTGCACATGGTGCACCAACAAGGAGGACCTTGTGGGGAATGCGGAGTTCAAGGACAGCTTTGGCTGCAGTGACAATGAATTGGTAGAGTTCAAGATCTTTAAGGAAGTGAGGAGGGCACACAGCAAACTCACTACCCTGGACTTCAGGAGAGCAGACATTGGCCCCTTCAGGTATCTGCTTGGTAGAGTACCGTTTGATAAACTGTAGGGAAGAGGGGACCAAGAAAACTGGTTAATATTCAAGAATCACCTCCTTCAACTCAGGAATTATGCAACCCAACAAAGAGGAAGTCAGACAAAACCACCAGGGGGCTTTCATGGATGAACAAAGAGCTTCTTGACAAGCTCAAACAGCAAAAGGAAGCTTACAGAGGATGGAAGCAAGGACAGGTAGCCTGGGAGGAATACAGATAAATTGTTCAAGCAACCAGGGATCAGGTTAGGAAAGCTAAATCCCTGACAGAACTAAATCTGGCCAGGGATGTCAAGGACAACAAGAAAAGCTTCTTTAGGTACATCGGTGATAAAAGGAAGACTAGGGAAAATGTTGCCTGCCTCCAGAAGGAAGCAGAAGATCTGGTTACCTGTGATATGGAGAAGACTGAGGTACTCAACAACTTTTTTGCATGTCTTCACCAGCAAGTGCTCAAGCCATACTGCCCAAGTAGCAGAAGGCAAAGACAGGAACTGGGAGAATGAAGAACTGCTCACTGAAGGGGAAGATCAGGTTCAATACCATCTAAGGTACCTGAAGGTGCACAGGTCCATGGGACCTGATGAGATGCCTCTGTGAGTCCTAAGGGATCTGGCAGATGAAGTTGCTAGGCCACTATCCATCATATTTGTAAAGTCATGGCAGTCTGGTGAAGTTCCCACTAACTGGAAAAGAGAAACATAACCCTCAATGTCCAAAAAAAAAAGGAAGACCTGGGAAACTGCAGGTCAGTCTCACCTCTTTGTCCAGAAAGATCATGAAGCAGATCTTACTGGATACTATGCTAAGACACATGGAAGATAGGGAGAAGATTGGTGACAACCAACATGGTTTCACCAAAGGCAGACCATGCCTGACAAATCTGGTGACTTTCCACGACAGGGTTACAGTCTTGGTGGATAAGGGAAGAGCAACTGACATCATCTACCTGGATTTGTGCAAAGCATTTCTCACTGTCCCACGCGACACTTTTGTCTCTAAATTGGAGAAACATGGATTTGATGGATAAACCACTTGGTTGGATGGTTGCACTTAAAGAGTTGCACTCAACAGCTCCATGTCCGAGTAGAGGCCAGTGACGAGCGGTTTTCCTCAGGGGTCAGTATTGGAACCAGCACTGTTTATCATCCTTGTTGGTGGCCTGGACAGTGCACCCTTAGTATGTTTGCCAGTGACAACAAGCTGTGTAGTGCTGTCAGCACACTGAATGGAAGGCGTGCCATCCAGAGGGACTTTGACAGGCTTAAGAGGTGGGCCTGTGCAAACCTCATGAAGTTCAACAAGGTCAAAAGCAAGGTGTAGGACCTTGGGTCAGGGCAATTCCAAGCAGAAATCCAGGCTGGGCAGAGAATGTATTGAGAGCAGCCCTAAGGAAAAGGACCTGGAGATGTTAGTTGATGAGAAGCTCGACATGACCTGCTAGTGTATGCTTGTAGCCCAGAAGGCCAACCTTATCCTGGGTTGCATCAGAAAAGGGTGACCAGAAAGTTGAGGGAGGTGATTCTGCTTGGTCTCATGAGACCCCACCTGGAGTACTGCTTTCAGCTCTGGGGCCCCCCAGCAGGAGAAAGACATTGAGCTGTTGGAGTGAGTCCATGGAGGACCATGATGATGATCAGAGGGCTGGAACACTTCTGTGAAGACAGGCTGAGATAACTGGATTTGTTTAGCCAGAAGAGAAGGCTCTGGGGAGACTTTATAGCAGCTTTCCAGTAGCTGAAGGGGGCCTACAGGAAATCTGGGGCAGATTTTACCAGAGCAGGTAGCGATAGGATAAGTGGGAATAGCTTTAAACTGGAAGAGGGTAGATTTAGACTAGATATTAGGAAGAAATTCTTTACTGTGAGGGTGGTGAGACACCGGCACAGGTTGCCCAGGGAAGTTGTGGATGCCCCCTCCCTGGGAGTGTTCAGGGCCAGGTTGGACAGGGCTTTGGGCAACCTGGTCTAGTGGGAGGGGTCGCTGCCCATGGTAGGGTGGTTGGACTGGATGATTTTTAAGGTCCTTTCCAAACCAAACCATTCTGTGATTCTATGATTGCTTCTGAATTTTCCAAAAGGACCAACAACATCCATTGTTCACAGTATCACAACAAATTCCTAGAGTAATTGATATGGCCAAAATAAAAAATTTCCTTTAGCACTGCTTGTGGACAGATCAGAGTGCAAAGGAAGGACACAACAATATTCAGCACTTCTTCAGTCCTGGGAGGTGGACTAACAACATTAGAGAAAGAGAACTGACAACTACCTCACCAAAGAGGAGAGCAAATCTCTTTGCTTCTGCTGCTGCTACTTTACAAGTTGACCTCCACCCCAGCTCTTTTCACAGCAGCAGGTTTGACAGATGAGGGATAATGAGAGTCCAGATAGTGCACAGAACAGACTGCTGCTCAAGCAGCACAAAAGCTAGTCATCACATAGCACTTGCCAGGCAACTCTCAAAGGACATCGCATTTCCAGTCCTTTGATTTATTTTTTGTTTTAAACAGAGCAAGCAGAATAAAGCTGGGACACTTTTAAAAGCATAAACTGTGATCTGCTACACTCCTCCCTTTTTCCTCACTCTCTTTTCCTCACAAATGCTCTTTTGCAAGACAGGCTGCATATATTAAACTTTGATAAATGACAAATAAATTGTGCTGTTCACAGAATGACTGTAGAGTTAAGTTCACTACCACAGCAATATTAAATTGTCTGTCAGATAATTTATCAACAACAAATTCATAAGAAATTTCATACAGCTGCATGTATATGGATACACCAGCACTTTAAAGACACACATACCTAATTAGACAAAAGATATTACTGTAATGTGTCTCTTGTTTATTTTCACATGCTTTAGAGATTTGAGCCTTTTATCAGCTTTCTTTTTGAAGAACCACACCACACTTTCACATCGTCAGGAGGAGGCATTCATATTGTGCATGACTGCTTTGCTTTCTCTAGCAGACTGAATGTATTCACTTATCTTTTCCAAAGGGTGGCATCATTTTAGTGCTTGATTCATTTTATGTGGTAGTCTACATTTTGAAGCAGTGTGCAAACTTTAATCCTCCCAGTGTCCTCATGAGAACTGAGAGAAAATGTTATCTCTGTTTTTCAGATACGGAAACAGAGCACACACCAATAAAGCTGTAATGGCTCGGTAAATTATTGCCCATCGGCTAATCTCTGGTAATAATGTTAGACCCACTGAGCCCCTCATAATTACTTAAATATTAGTGAAAGACATCTAAATCAAGGTACTGTTACTCTAGATATGGTATAAGCTAAAAGAACAGTACCTGCATGCAACTGCAGAGATTCAGCTGTCATTATGTCATCACATGCATGCATATTCACAGAATTAATTCTGTTACACAGTTTCCAACAACAGCAGTATCCAACCTTGTGGCTCAATCCACTGCTGCAAAAAAATTAACCTAAACAGCTGGACTTTGCACTGAAACTGCTGAACACCTGCATACTTTATGTCAGTTTAATTGCAAGTGAGCTCTGAAGAGAGATTGCAACAAAATTCTGTAGGTTTGTACTGTCTTAAGCCACTGCAGTAATTCGAGCCTTGGCACATAATGACACCAAGTGATCTAGCTTTTCCCAATACCATAAAATTAATTACTACTAAAGATAGAATCAGATCTAACCTGTTCAGATTTAATATTTCATTGCAAATACACCTTCAAGTTGATTCTATACAGTTCAGAACTTTACAAAGAGTTAAAGTTCATGTTTTCTAGTGTCTTCCAGTAAATGAGTAAAACTTTCAAAAAGTATAACTGAGCTTTCTTCTCTACCAATTTTTCCTGTGGAAAGGAAAATAAATCCTTTCCATGAAATTATTTTATAATTTACAGAGATACTTTAAAGCTATTGTAAAAGGCTAATACAGTTTTATTTCTGAAAATGACAACAAAGACACAATTTTGGCCTTCTATGTAGTGATTTGTTATATGAAGAAAAGAAAGTGACAGTCTGGTTTATAGAATTTTTATCAACAGTTATTTTTATATTGTAGCCTCTCCAGCCTGTGGGCCTAACCATACAGAATTTTCACAGTAAGCCATTGCCATCACAGCTTATATAGAGAGAGTTATTAAATAAGGCAATGTAGTATAGTGACTATATCTTACAAATACATGTTTAAACAAGAAAGTAAGTACTGTGAATGCTTGGAATAAGTGAAAAGGGGTTGAGCGAAGGTGCCATGACTGCATCTACAATTATATTTGCCAGAATATCAAGAACAGAATGAGATTTAAATTCTGACTTGCACAGAAAGAAGAAATCTATTTTTTTAAACATGCAAAATGCAAGTAGAAGATAGAATGCACTGCATATATTTTACAGTGTAACAAATAAAGACATAGGGGAGTCAGACATTGCTTCACCATAAAAGACATTGGGGATGGATGTCATCAGCATTTATAGAACACCATGTAAGACGCAGAACATTTTTATACAACTGCAAATTAAATATCATCTAAAAGGACAGGACAGCCCTACAGCAAATTGACCCTTAGACAACTGCAACCAAAACATTACCGTTGATGAAATCAAGCCAACATTAGAGTCAGAAAAGAAACCGCTCATAGGACTGACCAGAACCATGCCTATCATTTGGTCTTTTCTGTTTTCTTTTTGTCAAAGTTACTTTCAAGGAAATAAATTTGTACATGGTGCATCTAGTATATATAAGAAAAGGATTTATTTTAATTTAGGAAAGAGAATCAAGTGTAAATGGAAGGGTAAATAATAAAGATACATTTCCTGACTTCATGTAATATAGTACTAGGAGAAAGTGACAAAAATGCATTAGAACACAGATAAAATTATTAGCATTTAAAATACTGAGACCATTTTTTTTGTGTTTTTTGGTTTTGCTGGATTTTTTTGGTTTTGTTTTGTTGTTTTTCTTTTTTTGGGTCTGTTTGGGTTTTTTGGGTCTTTTGGTTTTGTTTTTGGTTTTATTTTTGTGGTTTTTTTTCCCCTCCAGCATAAGAAAGCTAAACGGTAAGATAAAATCTGAATTTAGAAAAGATAAATTGTGCAAGACATATCCGGTATTTTTCTATATAAGATGATGGGATTTTTTTCTAGATCAGAAATTGAAATAAATGTGATGTATTTGGTTTTCATGAAGATGCTTTGAATTGGTTCATATAGACAAGATAAAGTTTTGCTTAAGAACTGAATAGTACGAAATAACCTATTTATTTGTCTTCAGGAATGACCTGTACACAAAGGAGTAGGAAGTATGACAGAAGTAACATAATATGGAAGAGAATAAGGATGCCATAGAAGAAGGAAAGAATATTTTTCAAGCCTGAAATAACAGAGAGGGAAAGAAACCTGATAATAAAATTGGCAAATGCATGCATTTAGGAATTTCTGTTAAAAGTGGAATCCATCTGTTGGAAGAGGCAAAAGAGGAAATCCTGTCATATTTGTCAATATCCTATGTATGCAAAAAAACCCCAAGTATTAGTCTGGAAACTCACATGTAAAGTATTTGTAGCAGATATAGTGAAGTTTTAATATCATTTGAGAGTACACTGACATAATTCAGAATTCTGAATATAAGCTTTGGTCTTCCATGAAGAGAATCTTTATTGCTTCATTCATTAAACCTGCTAAAGGGGCAAAAAAATTACTACATGGTTGGCAGATTGCAGAGCCAATTATATAAGAGAACACTAATGATATTTATATATACATGAGTTCAAATAAGCATACGTTTGATTTCCCAGTAAAGCACAGTGGGTGGATGTGAGTCAACTTCGGTTAGATGATCTGGACAACTTAAATTCCCCTGTGTTTACTAACACAAATTTCAAGTTTCTGATTGCACATTGCTCTTTCCACAGAACTCCTGTTTCATTCAGGGCACACAAAGAATAGTGGCACTGAATGAGCAATTACAGTATTAAAAATGTTTTTTTATCCTCAGTCATGTGTATTTTCATGTATTATTTACAGTCCATTCAAGTTTCTGCACCAAATACAGAATGATTCACTTTCACCTGGGCTTCTTTGTTGCATATTCATTCAAAGGAATATTCCGCAAATATCCATCAATTTATTTTTTATAAGACCATATCTATAGATTTCATGTATTTCAGAAGCTGAGTTGCAGGAAAATAAGAAGCACCCACCAGTTGCTCAAGAAAATGCTGAGGTCCAGATCCAGATTCCAGAATACTACTATAACAACAAAACTTCCTGTTTTGTGGATTACGTATCCTAATTTTCAAACAAAAAAAGCAACAGTCCTTTGTCTAATAACCTTGGCTATTATAAAGCTATGATTCATTCCATACTGCAGTCTCCATTCTTCCTGAATGAGGCATGACTCCTGTGAAAGACTACTAAGTGATTATGTGATATGAATACATATGCATAAAAAGGTTGTACAAAAAATCAAACAAGGAACCTTGATCCTCTATTTTCTAACTTGAGTGTTTCCCACAGAAATGTAAAATTCATAACATATATGTGTAAATTATCTGGATCTTAACTGACTTTCAGGTAATCTTTTTTATTTTCCCTGAAGTGGAAGAAAAATTTACTTCCAGAATTGTTTGATGTTAGCCTTATATTTAGGATTCTTTTATTAGTTGATTATAGGTGATTACATTCAAGTAGGGGAAAGCATTTGAATTTTAAGAAAGGAATGGGCAACACATCAAATACGAGATACATTAATAGTAGATTCTCATTAGTTAACACTCAATGTCCATATTAATGCTTGGAGGTCAAAACTCATTTCCATGGGGAAACTAGGTGAGCTCTGAGTGCTAAGAATCATTGAGCTTTGGAGCTACACAATGTTGTTAGTAAAGATACCAAATTCAGATACAGTATTTTTTTCTAGATATCTTCAATTAAAATTCCACATGAATGATGGAGAAATAGGACTAATCAATATTTTATGTCAAAACTGTTTCTCCATGTATAATTGTTTTTTGACAAAACAGATGTTGTTTCATTAAGTATATGGTTTTCATAGAAAGTGTGAGGATTTTTTTCTGGTGATACAAATTAATATATGAAATGCTCAGATTTGGATGACATGATACAATGAATCAAATAGGTAAATGTCACCATGATAAAATAAATTAATTATGTAAGTCTTAGTTTTAGTTTTCTATCACAGTTCAGAGTTCATTCAGAAAATTCTCATATTTTCTATTGATGAAGAGAGAAAAACATGATAATGCATTTATACAAAAGTTGAGAGAAAAAACTTCATTAAATGTAAGCCAGTGATAGCCATTATTGGGTTTTTTTGTGGGGTATTCACAACCTGGTAAGTTTGCACCATATGAATAATTTACAGAAACATGGTTTTGTCAACTAAGAAATATCTTAACTTGCATGTACTAGTACAGTTAAAGCATCCATCCACATGTTCAGTTCCTCCACTGAAATTGTCTGTGAGTGATTCCCCGACTGCTCAGATTTGTTTCATCACTGTACAGTTCAAATGCCCTACAGTTATATGAACACAGCAGGATAGATGTAGAAATGAGTTTATCATGTAGAAAAAGGAAGGTATTTTGACATGCCTGCACTCAAAGAAGGCATCCTTCTGGCGAGAAAAACCATTTGTTCAGGTAGAATGAATTTGCCTGCTATTGCAAGCATACTAGTCCTGGGAATTTGAGGACAACCACAGCAACAAATGTGGATTTAACTGATGCTGTGCTTTTTGAACTGAGTTAAACTCTTCATTCAGGAGAACATATCATAGGAAAAGGAGACATTTCTCCACTCACTCCAACTCTCACTACCCTTTCCTTAGTAGTTTAAACATAACAGGTGATTTCCAATTTCAATTCAGATCTAGATAAAATTCAGAAGGAAAAATAAAAGGACATTGCACTCTCTGGCTGCCATCTACCTCTTAACCTGACTATCATTTTCCTTCTCATTCTTCCTCATGTCCCCAGTGTAATCCTTTTATTTCTTCCTTTTCCACTTCTCTCAAAACTCAGGTTCCATCTACACTTTTTTGAAAAAATGATCCTTTCTCTGAACTAACTTTAAGAAATCAATCTAATAATGAAGTCTACAAAGGATGCAAGAAGAAAAATAACAATCTCAAACTATTGATTAGTGAGTCTTTCTAACCAAAAAGCCTGTTGTTCATTAATAAGACTCAAGTCATTTACTTTTCTAGGGGAAGATGATGTTGAACTTACAGTTGTTATCATTTTGGGAGAGAATAATAAGAGATGTCTTGTAAGTAAATCCTATATAACAGTGAAAAATGGAAGTGCAAAATAAATGAAATAGTTTTAAAATTTAATCAACTAATAGAAAGAGAGGAAATAATAGACCACTAGTAAAGTGAAATACAAAATTTATGAGACAGCAAATGCAGTTGCTGTCTTTTCATTCCTGAAGACAGGAGACCTGGAAAACAGAGAGGAGTATTTCAAATTATTGAAATTTAATAAAAAATGCAATGGCTCAGTGCTGCAATATCTGATTGTGCAATTAGACCTTCTCGAGTCATTAACTAAGCCAGTATCTTGGTTGATTGTACTGATAATTTCTGAAACCATGCAGTTTGAGTCCCAAACACAGGCACGTGTCTTAGTTTTTTTTCCATTGAGATCCCCAAAATATATATA
>NW_010199903.1:0-18282 GCF_000695765.1 Mesitornis unicolor
TGATGAGTCTGTCTTTTGCCTGTGACTGTTTTTAAGTGGTGAGAAGCTCTCCCAATACTTATTTTCACTAGCCTTTTTTGGGGCACCATGGTGATCAGTTATGCACTGAGCCTAAACCACTACAGTGTGAACCATAATCAACATTAGCCTGATGAATTCATGCAGAAGAAGAATCTGCTACAGTTAAGGGATTGCTCATATGTTATCACAGTCAGACCCTGTGCTGAATAGAGTGGAAATGGATCTCGATTCACATTAACAGTCAGAGAGGTTATGTGCTGAGGAACCCTATGAAAACACAGGCCTGGGGGATCTTAGTCCTTGAACTTGTTGTTTGTGAGCCAGTTGCAGCACTGGCGGAGTCACAATCCTCCACCAGTGTGGATTCAGGGACAGAACAGCCCTGAAGTTATATGTGCTTTCAACCCCATTTGCCTCACCCTGCTTCTGGGTAATCTACTTAGTGAAAGCCTGTGTAAGGACAAGTCTTCACAAAGGACTGTGAAAAGATGGACTGTGGAAGGCCAGCCCTGGCTTATCACAACAGCAAAGTTGTGCAGCAGTTGGATGGCCTTGGTCACCTTTATTATGATGAGGGAAATGTTTCTACATGCTTACAAAGTCATTGCAGTTTCCGTAACCAGTTTCTAAGAAGACTATCAAGAGGAAAAAATATGGGCCAGACCCAACATGTAGCTAGAACCAAGCTATACATGGAATCACAGGAAAGAGAGAGTATCAGAAGACTAGTGGTTACAAAAATGTGTCTTAGACCAATATCATGACATACTCCTCACACCTCCCATAATCTGGCTTTTTGTACCTCCTGGTCTTTGTACCTCCCCTTGCTTCTCATGCCATAGTGCATGTTCTCACCAACAGCCATTTCTGGATCACCTTTGACTGCGGCTGTCCTGCAGTGTGCCCCTGAGGCATGGCAGTGATCACAGAAATGGCAAAGGACAGTCTGCCAGAGGATCACTTCTGCAATGCTGGGAGATTCCTGGAGCAAAAAGGCAGAGTATCAGCAGTTGTCTGGCCCTGGATTGACACAGCTGTCCATGAACAAGCAATTCTGTGATCAAAAACTGGAGAAGCTGCCTTCGGAGTTCTATTGCTGAGACATTCTTTGTATTGCTTAGTCTCAGCTCCAGCTCTTCTCTAGTAGCCTCATAAGAGGTTCATACAAACCATTTCTTTTGGGACTGATATACTTAATTTGACAATTTATTTTTTAAAACACTCAGTTCAATTTTCTTCTTGAAAAGCTGGTTTCCCAATCACCTTAATTTCTGCCAAGAGTCATTTAACAGAAATTCTAAGCATCCCAAGAAACCACTGCAAATTATAAGCTGGAGATCCATGGTAAGGAAGGAGTGAAGTCAGTGGTAAACAACTCCGGTACAGTCACAGCGCTGGCGATGTCAACAGATGTTCTATGTTTCCTCTTGATTGCACCAAAACCAGGACTGAGTTCAACACTTGTCTGGTTAAGCATTAATATAGGTTGCAAGGAAGGATATTCTTTACAGAAAATACTGAGAGAACAAGATTATAGGAGTTGTCATGACAGTGACCACAACAAAAATTTGATGAAAGCAGCTTCTTACTGAAGAGAAAACATTAATCTTACACTCTTAAGCAGGGGAAATACCCATCAGATGGAGCAAAGTCAAGTGACTTACAGTTACACTTGACGCAAGACCAAATGCCTCAGTGTACCTGATTCTCAGACTCTGAGAAAGCAGGCACATCTATGTAAGGCAGAGATTAGGGTTTCTGAGATCAATCCATTCTATGACTTCTGTAGTGCTACAGAAAAGAAGTCGTCAAACAATCATTGGATAACATAGATAAAGGCATTAAGCATGATTTTGTCTTGTGCTATTTTTTCCCCCTTTTCCCTTCCTTGGAATTCTGTTACCGCTCTAGAGGATGTCTCTATGGGAACAGAAGGAGTACAATATAAGTGAGGTGGGCTAGTGGTAAGTAATAATCACAAAGGGTAAAATCTGGCAGGTTTTGTTATTTCAAATAATAATCACCTGGTTACTCTTCAGTCATTTTGTCTGTCACTTAGGAGAGGACAGAATAAGGCTATTCTGGTTCACTTTATTTAAAATCATTAGAGGGATTACAGACTTCCAAAACCAGAAACTTCAAAAATAAATAGCTAGTTTAATCTGTAAGCAAAGTAAAACATTAAAAACTGGAAATAATACAACTGCAAACACAGCACTATTCTTCATGAAGTGCCACAGATGGTGGTATACAGATAAACAAGAGAGAGAGACACGTTTTACAGTTAGTTTCAAATAAGGCATAGCGAAGACATCAATAGAGAACAAGTATGAAAACTGAAGAAGACCTGAAGGTAATGTAATTCATGTGACAGAATCACCGTGGGTTATTTGATATTGTACATCTGCTTGGGTTTAATTTTTTTAATTAATATTTTTACTGCTTTTCTGCTTCTATTTGCATTGATTAATCATAGTGGTTAACATAGACACTGAAGGAATGATTCATTACTTGAAGCTACAGTCCCTCAGTCATAGCGATGAACAAATTCATTGTGTTGCACATCCACTGCATGGGTTCCTTTTACAGAGAAAGAAATGCAGGCTAAGGTAAATTAAGTGACTAGTCCATACTCTCCTGGACAAAGAATCCAGGAACTATGTTCTACACAGGGCTGCAACCCCTGACAATGATGGCAAAGCTGAAAGTACACCTTCTGAGAGACCCGCCAGGGATGGAGTTTGCTTCATGTTTTTTGATTTACCTCCCTAAACTGCTTTCATACTCTGTTCTTTTCATCAGCAAAGCAGTTACATGTTGTACTTGCACTTCATGCAGAGCTGCATAGAGGATAAAGTCTACGTGTTTTTCTCTGAGTTGCTCGAGACATTGGAAGGGGAGCAGAAAGCACAAACAGAGAAGCTGAAAAAGTGAACCAAGAATGGCAGGGATCGCACATGAGTGTACCAGTGGTGAATGCTTACTGTTCCTTTATGGTGTAAGTTTGCCTCCTGTTTGCCACAGTCAACATGGATGTTCTACACAAGGACAAAGAACAGCAATCAGATCGGCTTCTTTAATTCCAGCAAATGGCATTACTAACACAACACAATGTTACCCTATTTATGCTTGTCATTCAGTCATTGATTAATTGTCTCAATGGTATTTGCTATAACATGCACTGGGAGTTTCTCTGTAACCCTGGCAAACCTCACTGTGCAATTAGCACTGCTTGCTTTTCCTGCCAGGTTTTAAACATTCCTGTCTAAAATATGTCTCAGAGTGCTCCAGCACAAAAGGTAGACACTTCTCTTTCAGCGCTTCAGGGCTAAATGACTTGGGAACACAGACACAGTGAGAGTTAAAATGCCACACCTTCTCATATTTCATTCTTCACTAGTGAATTCAGGCACCTGCAGAGGAAACCTCATACTTAGCTCTTGATTTTATATGCCTGCTGGAGAACAACCACAAGGGCTGAGCTCTTCTATATTCTCAAAAAGCTTCAAGTAGTGCAGACAGTGTCTAAAGACACTGCCTTCCTGCAATATACTAGTCACCCAGGTGCTGTCCACTTGCCTTTCTTCTACAAAGTCATTTAAAAGGTGTGTATTAAAACACATCATAGCATTCAAATTTCAACATTGACCGGATACCTGGGGGCCAAACTTTAAAGCAACTTGTGGAACACAAGGTGTATTGATCAGTGATATTTTTGCCCCCATGTACACCAGCAATATTCATACTAATTTTACTAAGTAAATCAGCAGCCATTATCAGTGTTACACAGAACAAGCTATGATCCAGTCTGTCTCTCCTACAAAGGATAAGTGGGATAATGAAGAAAATAATTAGTTTCTGTGATATTTATTTTGTTTCTCAAAAGCATTTCAGAGCAGAGATCCAAAGAGTATAATCCTTTCCTATTCATTATTTCCACTAAAATACTGGTCTAAGGTGATGGTGACCTGTTTGCAGAAATATATTAAAGGATTTTCAATTAAAAATTTGAAAAAAAAGTATTGGAAACCAGAAAAACACCAAGGTCTCATAGCAGCCCAGGGGTTTAAAATACTTTGAAACAGCTGTTCTAGAGACACAAAGAAAGTCTATGCTCTCAAATCTGAACAAAGCTGTTAGCATATTGAGTTTCAGTCTCAGGAGAAGATAGCACTGTCATTACTAAAGATATGTGGAAGTGGACAAAAATCTGTATAAAAATCTTCTAGCTGTTTCTACTGTAGCTGTTTGTTTATTGTCTGGTGCTAGAAATCAAGTTGTCAGTCTTCTTTTAAGAGCACAGCTTTCTATACTCCCAGGCCCTCAGCAGCCCACCTGGTGGGCTACATCTGAGGAGAGGTTGGCAGGACTTCTGATATTACTTAATCCAAGCACCCTGCAAGAAAGAAAATGGGTTCCAGGCTTTAATTTTTCGGTTATCTCTGTAGGTTGCTGGAGACCACAGGAAGGTTGGAACAGCAAATCAACAAGGAATCCCAATATGTCTCATCTGAAAGGGAAGAGGTTTTCTTTAAGAACATCCTCTACATTGGAAAGATTCACATGGATGAATTTTTGCCCAGCCAACTCAGAACACCAATTAAAAGAAGACATGAACAAGGTTGGGAAAATGAAAAATTCTTCTCATTCATCGAAAGTTTCCCTGCACAGTTGGATTTTCTGTCACATGTTAAATGCCATCTTCTCTAATGAAGCACACGCTTCATTAAAAGCAGTTTTACCGCATTTTACTCTGAGCTTCTGCTGGGAAATGACATCCTCTGTGCCATCTGCATGCCATTCTCCATTACTTGGCACACTACATGGGAGCACAGGACTGGTAATTGCCCCTGTGTGGTAAGAGGAGGTTGCTGACTCTGGCTATGCTACCACAACTTGCTCCTCCACTGGAGCCAAATGTAATTAGGATAAAAGCTCCCCAGATGATGACTGGCTGTTTTCCAGACACTTTGCACTGCTTGACTGGCAGAACACTATGGAAAACCTGGCTTTACATAAAGGAAGGTAAATAGAATCAGAAAAACTTGATGTGAGAATAATGCAGCTCGATTAAAATTCTGTGAATAATTGTAGCCTTTGGATTGCATTGTCACTGGACAGAAGTTTGAGGACATGGATTATTTTTAATTTCTTATTGTGGGAGAAATTTTGCCATTATTTTCTCACCTCTTAAGCAGCAAGAGTAGAAAGACATGATCACTGTTTTTGACTGCAGTGAACTTGCATCTCTGAAGTGAAACCTGATTTGTGCATTGAATGAAGCAAATGTACATGTAAGCAAACTTTCAATCTTTCCTCTAGGATTAGTAGAAAATAAACCCCATTTTCAGTTTCAGGAGGAAAAAAATTATGTCTTCAGTAAACAATCAAAACCACTGAAATACAGAAGAACTGTGTGTTAGAGAAGATAAAGCAAACCGGATTATTTTTCTTCCTATTTTAACACCTATAGAAGTGAAATGCAGTTGCTGCATATTAACGTAAGTGGGGATTTTTAATGAAAAACTCAGTAGAATAGCTGTTTAACTTTGCAGAATTCCCTTTGCAATTTCTCAACCATGTTATTGCAGATTTTCAGCCCAAGCATTAGCTCAAAAGGAAAAAAACCCAACAAAAAAACTGAAACAAAAATGAAGAGTGGAACTTACTAGTTTGCTCTTCAGAAGAATGGGGAATGCTTAAACAAAAACAAACAAACAAACAAACCCCCAAAAGCGCACACACAAAAAAATCCCAAAAGATAAGAGGTTTGCTGATTTAGGTAAGGCTGGCGGAGGAACAAGATGAGCCCATTTCCTCCCAGGCTTGCCAGTGAAGTTACAGAAGGTGGGAACTGTCCTTCCTGCACTTGGCCGTGGGACTGCGTCTCACCCAAACGTAAGACAAGGTCGACATCCACAGTTGTTTGCAGGTAGGCACAGGCTTGGCACATGTTACTAACACTGTGAGTGAAGGCAAGAGAGCTATCTTACTAGTGATTTTGACTGATTAAATTGCTTTTTGAGTGATTGTTTTTCCTGATTTTTTTTTCTTTTAGTCTCTTCACATCCAGAACCCCTTAACAGACTATTTTTTTTTCATATAAAATGATGGATTGGGCTAGTTGAAGTATGCTTACATGCATACATGCAAGGAGATCTATAATTTGTGTCTTAGAAAATGAAAACCAAAGACTGCTCAGCTAAAAACCAAAAAGAGTTCTTCCTGCACTTGTCTGTGACTGGACACCAGAAAATTAGTCCTTTCTACTCTTGCTGTCTTTCTCCTTCTTGGTTCTCGAGTTAAAAGGACACCAGTGCTAATTTTAAAGGGCATGTGATCTCATCTCTGGACAATATCCTGGAGCAAGGTGCAAGTATGAGTTATGCCTTAAAACATCCATGCGGCTTTTCTAAGGGTGTTCTTCCCCCCCTTACATAGGAAAAGTGACATGAAGAGTTAGAGAAGAGAGCACCAGCTCTGCTTTCCTACAGGCCTGTAAAAAACAGGCATTACTGCTAAAGTAACTGAAGTTAAACCACTCTGTAAAATAACTGCACCTGAAATCTGTACTCAGTTTTAAGCAGCTTCTGAGGATACATAAGCTGTGCAGTGTAAACCTTAACAACTGCACTTGGATATCAATTTCATGTACACAGATATGGGCATTTTCCATCCAGGATACATTGACTGAGAATAACATGGCTATTGAACTGAAGAACAGCATTCACTGTTGTACATCACAGCCTCTTCCAAACTCTTTGAGCCCATCTCTGTATATTTCAGACACTGCATTCAGACATGCAAAGAGAAAGACCAAACTGCTGCTCTCTGTGCTGTTCTTGGCCCCTCACTCACCATTATTATGAAAAGTTGGATTTTTAAAAAAGGAATGATACAGTTCCAAAGAATGAATAAATGTTCATCCCCGCCTCTTCCTTTTACCATCATCACTTAGGCATGTAGCAAGCATGCAGTGCTTATTAGAAGACAGTTCTGAAGGTTGTCAGTGAATTCTTAATTTCTGTTTAAAGCTGTAAAGCAGCCTGCAAATCTTCCCTCATTTTCCTCCAACCTGAAATGTTAGCAATCAATTACTGTCCTAGAAGCTGTAAAGCAGACCCAAAGAATGGTGTATAATCTATCATATATCCATGTATTCGAAGTGAAAGGAAAAGAGACACAAAGTCAAAAGTGGGCTAAAGGTTTAAAGCATAACAGCATTTAATTTTTGTCTTTTCACCTAACAAACAAGCATGAGAGTACACTATTTCTTTTCTTAAAAATGGAGTTCTACAAAGTTCTATCAAAGTGTTGAAGCTTAAGAATTCTTCTTTGTTGTTTCAACACTATGTCTGGCCCCGTGCAGGAAGGCAAGCAACATAGCAAGAGCTTAAGGAGCTGCATTTTCTTTCTTCTATAAATATAATTAAATGCATGAGTCTGAGAGATGTGAAGTGCTGTTCTTGGTCCTTTTTATTTAGTAATAACTGTACCTAATTACTGTGTGCCAAGGCTGGAACACTACTGTGGCAGGCGTTACAGAAACCAAGAGAAAAAACACTTGATTTTACACTGTAGTTGTAGATTTTCTGACTTCAGCACTGTTATTTCTGGCATCTTTCAAAGTCAGCAAGAGAATAATCATATACAGAGAGTTTCAGCTGTTTCACCAGTAAAATAATGAGGCTGAAAGAGCGTTTTTTCTGTCTAGCAGCAAAAATGAAAAATATTATAGAAATAATGTGAGAGAGCCTAGTCTTGCCATAGAAAGTTCAGCTTAAAGTTCAAATGTTCTTAGCCATGCGTGTCTTCTCAATATCAATATTAAATACATACTTGTGTCTCTGGGCTCACTTTAAATAGGGGAAAATAAAACATATGGAAGAACCAGTGGATAATATTTAACCTACTGAGAGAAGTCTTAATTACAAGCTCTTTTCAGATACAGAAAATAGATTGCTGTGGTCCTGAAAGAGCAACCTCTGAAGCTGATATCTTCTCTTCTTTCAGAGAAGACCTATGCCTAGCATAGTACTATGTCAGCATAGTACTTGGACAACTGGTATCCTGTGTGCTACAACAGGTTATTTTTGTGCTGTTCCAACAAACATGTTCCTGTCAGGTCCTGAAAACGCATACAGGGTGTCCCAAAGTGTGTGGTGTGGATATGCTCAGCATTGTTTGTGCATGTATGATGGTATGAGCTTGCTTGTATATAAATCTGCATTCACATAGAATTCAGTAGGATACTTCTAGTCCCTAATATAAAATATATCCTTAAAGTAATTCCTAAAATGGACTGTGACCTTTCCAAGGAGATTATTATGGAAAACTTCCACAGGTAACACTTTGTGTGCTTTAAAAATACCAGGAGGCTCATACATAGGACAACCATAGAAAAAAAGTCTGTTAAAATAGTCTGTATGACAAGTTGCAGGGTCACAGTCAGTTGGGACACTTTGCTTTCTGACCTCTTCCATTTGTTTGATGTGCAATGCTTACTGAAGACTAGAAAACCAATGCAAATGCATCTAAATCCCAGAATAACATGTCTCAGCGATTTAGTTTTCCAGCAGGGTGCGTCTCAGCATCTGTCTTGCCTATGTCATATTTTGAGACCAGTTTGTCCCCGAGTTCATCCAGCTTCAGGGTGCTAGCAAGTGAGCAGGTAAGGAAGGCTGCAGTATCTCTCAGGCTGCTGTTCCATGTTGGGTGGAATGACAGGTGCAAGTGAGGGAGGAAGAAACATGAGGTATGTATCCATGAAGAAAAAGGAAATAAAAACCCATGTGTACAGTGAGAAAAAAAAACATGAAATAATATTTTGTCATGAGGAAAAAAAGGAAAAAAAAATATTTAAAAAAATTATTTCAACTGTGCCCAAACAAGTTTTAAACAAACAACATAATTTAAGATGAAATTATTTCTAGTGTTCCAGTAGTTTCCAGTAGTTTCCATTGTTCTTTTGCTTGAATTCCTCAACTCAGATTTTCGAGCTGCAGGAGCTGATAACACTAAGAAAGACTACCTTCTTTGCAGTGCATCTTTGTGACAAAGGCTTTTCTAGGGAGAGAATAAGGAGTTTTGCAACGCAAGAAGGAAAGAGTACATAAAAGGAGGAATAAAGCAAATCAAGATGTTTGTTTAAAGTGCATGCATATTTCTTCTGAAGTATTCAACAGCTAAACAGCTGGCAGACTTGCTGTGACACTTAACATTCCAACTATTCTTCACTCTACAATCCTATATTTTAGAAAAGCATAGTTTGAGAGAATTCTGTCAACCTATGTATATTTTTCTTTCTTCTTAGAGAAAGAGATATCAATGATGCCTCTAGTGATATTTCAGAAACAGTTAGCTCTTGGCTTTTGAACAAATATTTTTGAGAGTGCCAGAGATTCTAACCCCACAAAGAGAGGTTAAATAAAATTCATAAGTCGTTGTGCTCTGTCAAGAACACATACACACACCTAACAGAAATGCATACCACAGAACAAAAAAGTAAAAATAAAAAGGAGGGTTGTATTCAATTCAGAAATAAACCCTAATGATAGGACGAGAAAGCCTGTTGGATTTTTTTCCAACAAAGCTAAGTCTAGTATGACAATATAATCTAAGTTTCAGGGAAGTACATCTCTTGTTAGTATAAGATGTCAGAATGCAGGATATCAGCCTATACCTGAGTGATACAGGTTGCAACAGAGGAGAAATGTAAATCTTAGAGGTGCTGTAAGCGAAGGGGCACAAACATTTTTCCACATACTTCAGACCTGTATTTGACCCCAAGGAAAAGATATCCCCCTATATTAATATTTAAGAAAAAAGGAGCAGCATTGTGCACAAAGGCTGTACTGTCTTCAGATCAGGTAATTAATTCAAGATAGCACTGAGAGACCTGCAGAAATTATTTACAACTGCCATCCCCATATTGAAGACCCAAGCCCACACTATTCATGTAGGTAGCTTATGTTCACTAATGGTGTACTTCTGAAGTCAACAGGGATGCTCACATACTCATAACATAAGGGAGGCAAAGTTTGTAGAGAGAGGTACTTTTTTTCCTTAGTCAGTTGATGGATCTAGCATTCCAAGTTCCACAGGCACATGCCCTTTTTAATATCTATTCAAACAAATAATTATTTGGAAAACAAGATTCTAATAACCTGTCAGATGCATTTATCAGGGTTAAAAGATATGAACTATAATTGAACTAAGAATTCACAATGTCCAGATGTGAGTTTAAGAATGACATGAAAAAAATTCCTTATCTGAACAAATACAAGATAAAGAGTGACAGGTATGTAATGTGAGTATGTAATGTAACCACAGAGGCATATTAAGATACCTAGTAAGTACATAGATAGGACACTAGAAGGAAGAAGATTGATCTGTACAGGACAATTGCTGATGACACTCCCCAAGAGGCAGGCTTTCAGGACACTGAAATGTTAGCATTTCACTCCAGTTGACCTGTATGGATACAGCTAAACAGAAGGATTTCTAAGTTAAACTTGTTCCGTGGAGCAGCTCTATGGTAGACTTGAACAAAGTCTTCCCTTCTAAATCACTTTGGAAATTTTAGAGCTCTAAATCACTTATATGCCTGCATCTGTAGAATAGAAATTTGTATTTTTTTTTTTTTATGAGCAAGGTTCTTGGAGAAATAGAGTAGAAGGGTTTATTTGGATTCAAATACAGCATATGAGAACAAAGGGATTAATAGGATGTAAATTTTGTTCTTTCTCTTGAGGAATGCAAGGTTACACTGATGTAATCCAAGCTCTGGGGAGGTGCCAAGCACTGGGTGAGGTGGTAACCATCACTAGATCCATATCTGGTGTTATCCAGGTGCCTGGAGAAGTGTGAAATGAGGCAGAAGCCTCATGGTCCCAGTCCCCCGTTTCTTCCCGCCCAAAGCAAGGGAGCCATTACCTCTACCCATGCAGGTATGAATTAATGGACTTTGTGACATTAACATAACTGATAAGGTTATGTCTGTAGTCATCCCCACCCACATGTATGCCCTGGTGATGTAATGCAGAAATTTGAGTCCACTCAAGCATCCTTCCGCCTGCTGTCAAGTACATCAGGGAATAAAAACCCTAAGATTCATACTAGAACTGGGGAGTTACATCTCCAGCCATGGAGTGATGAGAACTTTCCCCCTTGGTTGGAATGCCGGCCAAGGTAACTTACATATGAGCTCTTATTTGGGGGGACAGGATGAACTTGGAACTATACTGATGAACTGGACAGATTAATGATTTCACTCCCTCTCCATCCCCACCACTTGGGTCACCTCGTGGGTAAGATTATTTACCTCAACTAAGGCTGAGTGATATATTTTCTCCTCAGGTTCTTATACCCTGGGTGTATTTTATATTTTTTCCTCAGGTTCATTTCTAGGTTTCCCTGAGTGTATTGGTTTTGCTCCACTGTATTTCTGTTCAAACGGGCTTATCTATTTGCCAGGCGGCCAGGCTCACTGTGGGCAAGTTGTCGGTGGTGGTGGTGTTTGTGTGTTTCATAGTGCGTTGATGTTGGTATTATATTAGTTATAAAACCTTTAGTGTACCTGTAGCTTTTTAATTTATCACCGGCAATCCAAAAGAACCTGTAAATGTTGCTGTAAATAAATGATTACTATTTGTTTCCCGATTTGCGTCGGTCGCATATTTGGTGCCAGCCTCACAAGACCGGATTTATTCTCCCCATTTTCGCAACAGCCTCTACAGCCTGGAAGTCAGCTGAGCTCACAAACCTATGTTGTGTCTGCCTATTACTGCTAGCATTCATTTTCCCCACCTCTGTCTTCATATCTCTCCTTTGAATTCAAGCTCCTTAAGGCACTTACAGCCTGCCTACTCTGTTTGAAATGTGTTGTTTACTACACAGCATAATGAACAGCCTATGCAAGTAGACCAAGGGAGAGCCTGGAATTAGTATCCTATTTATCTGTGTTTGGTTTTATTTTGTTTGTATTTATTTATTATTTATTGCCACTGAATTTTTATAGCTGCCAGCTGGCTCCCAGACTGAGAGCCAGCAGTCATCCTTGCGGAGTTTCCAGCCTTAATTCTCCCTGCACACAGCCTTTACTGTAGGTCAGGAATTTTTGAACAAGATTTCTTCCAGTATATTGGCCACAGATAGGCTGGGTAAGGCATATGGGGCATGAATCTCTTCCTCACAATATCCTTGGTAACAGATTTGAGTTTATTCCAAAGAGTAGCTCATCTTAGTGTTATTACTTTTAAGGTTCCTCCCTTCATATGGAACTGTGAAAACAGTGGTAGCACTTCCCAGTACAGACAACCTCACTGGCAAATGAGAATCATCTTGCTATTTCTACACAAATGGATTTTATTACATTATTATAATCTGTTATTAGTAAAAGGTCTTAGCAGAAAAGCCTGATGCTTCTGTAACAGCAAAGCTGCTCTTCTAAGCGTACATTGCAAAAGACAGGAATTTTGTATGTCTAGACTGAGCTGTGCAAGAACTTCACAAGTGGAGAACACCATAATTCCAATACCCATCAACAGTGCAATAAACTAGTTTCGAAGTACGGTTTCAACCAAATAACATTATACAGTAATTTTTGTTCAAAAAATGAGACTGGATATGCAATCACATTCACACTGAAACTGACCACAGAGAAAACACATGTTAATAGGACAATTTGGTCGGGAATGCATCAATAATATTGTGATCCATAGTGTGTGTTCAACAAAATCAGAACGTGAGGGTTCTTGGTAGGACCTATACTGTATAAAGTGCCAGCTTCACTGGAAGAAGTACATACGTAATCTGAGCTCTATTTATGATTTTAAACAACTGGGAAGGTTTTTGAAAACTCAGGTGCCTCAACCATTCAAGGGTGTATTTAGGCATCAAAAAAGGTGATCTGACTTCTAAAGGTGCTGAGCAAAGCACCTCCAACTGCAGTCAATTAGTGGCATATATAATTTCAAAGCGCATCCTGACCACACACAAACATAAAAATGCAGTTGGCCAGATTGTGAGCTAGCACATAAGCTTTATACCAGTTGAGAGGCCACTCCGATATTTCAAGAGATTTTGCTGTAACTATATGTTTTTAGGTAGATCTCAAGCCGTGCTCGCTTTTTGCATACCCTCTTTCAAGCACAGGACAAGCTCATCATCCAAAGGAGCTGCTTGTCCATTTTTCAGCCCTGACTTGGTTTTTAGGCAGTTTAAATGTTTCAGGCTTTCAGCACTCCTGAATATAAACTGGTAGTAGTGTTTCCATGCACGTTGTCTAAGCATTGTCATTCAGTGAGCTGAAAATGTTACTAATTAGAAGAATAAGAAGGGATTTTTGTATGATCTAAAAGCACCATGGCTTGCACAGAACATGCATTGGCTATTCCAGAAACACAGACAAATAGGACCCTCAGATAAATTACTTCACCAGTTATCAGAGAAACAGGAACACCACAGATCTCTTCCTAAAATAAATTTGTGCATGTGTGTGGGCCCTTTTATTGTTTAATTGCAGAACTGAGACATGGATGTATTTCAGACACATTATTTCAGTAGCAACCTTTGGAAAACATTTTTAAAAGTAAAATTAAACATATAGTTCTGAAAATCTATTCCAATATGGATGGTCAAGATGAAGAAATTCTACTTCTTCTCCCCCCACTCCTTCCCAAGAAATTTCTAAGAAAAAACTTTGCTGCTCAAATCAGATTTGACAATTCATAGCTTCTCCTATATTTCAAAGTCTTTGTCAGCTAAGTGAACAGGCAGTAAGAGAAAGGAACAATTTCATTTACACTGCTTCTGCATCCTCATGTAGGCATCTACCTGTACCACTTTAAGCAAAGATGATGTATAGAATATCTACCCTGCAGAGCCTCTTAGCTGAAAACTCCTAGCAGTTTTTCTCTTATAGCGTTCTAATAAAAAATCAGAAGGAAAGGGTACTATCTATGTCACATACACCATCTTTTCTTAAAATTCCAAACATAAACCATATGTGGCTTCTATAGCTTCCTTTTCCTTTGCATTTCTTACAGATGTTGCATCTCTAGAAATACCTTTCTCAAAATAGTCAGTCTGGTTTGATTTTTCTTTAGAAACGTGTTTTTAATTTTTATCTCATTTTTCCTGGAGTTTAAAGGGAAGTATTAAAGATGACTTAACACAATGACTTTGTGTTTTGTAAACATACACAGAAAGAGGAAGAAGTGTTGGCAAATAATAATGCAGGATGGAACAAAAATAAAAGAAATTTTAAAACCAGTATAAAAATATAGTTACCAACTTCAAAGAAAAGCAGTCAGGTCTAAAACCAAATTTTGCTCAAACACTGTTAAAATTTTATTAGTTTTGTTATAATACTATCCTCAGATTGACATACTTTGTATGCACAGAAGTATATTTCCAAACATTTTCAGTCATGTTAAATAATCTGACTTCAAATGTAAAGAGAAAGTTGAATGAAATGGAACTGCTGGAAGAGAAGTGAAAATGGTCATGCTGACTATCAGAATCCGGACCACTTTAAAAAGACAGGGACTATTTTAGGGATAAAAGCTCCTACTTCAGATTATCAAGACTAAGTGGGAAAAAATACCATAGTAAGAATGGTTTAGAGGATGACAATTCTGTTCTGTGTAAGTTGCCAAGTTTTAAAAGCTATTTTTCTTAATTGGCACAAAAATAAAATCTTTCAAAAGCTTTTGTGAAATATGATGGTAAAGAAAGCTGCGTTTTCAGACAGAAATTATCAAGTGTTTGATTCAGGTTCCTGTGCCTCTTTTTCTCTCATCAGAAAGAATCAATAAAATGAGCACCTCAAAAATCTTTTTGTTGAACATCTGATCATAAATTATGGGTGTAAATGTTTGTGCTTTAAAAAAAAAACTTTTTAGAAAAACTTTGATACACTGTTAAGAACGCAGTCTGCAAAACATTTACAGAAAAGAAACGAGGAACAGAGAAGGCAAATGGCTACTCAGGGTCGCAGAGACATGTTTTTGAACCCAAATCTCCAAACGATACAGTGCTTCAGTTATGAGAACAAGCATGCTCCCACTGTCCCTGGAACTGATGAAGGTGCTGGAAGCACACACCATTTTTCTTTAAATGCTGCTGACCAATAAAAGCATTATCAGTTGCTATTTCAGATTTCTCTTTAAGTAATGTATTATTTACACTCCACAGGATAATTTATTGCTTACAAGAGGGTTAGCACCAAAACTGTACAGCATCAAAATATCTCTGTGAGTCTGAGGAAAGATTTCACCATATATATTTCTTGAGAGTACAAGGACATAAAGATAGAACTTGATCTCGGCAGTGATAATAGTTGGGAAACTTGAAATAACTGTTTTCTTACCAGGCTGTCTAATGATGGAAACCTTGCTGAGACAATTTGATTTTAAATTATGCTGAATTCTTAGGATGAGAAGTACAAAGTGTCCCACATACAGCTATCTTTAACTCGTCATCTGCCTGGGTCTTGAGGCAAAGTCTAGTAAGACTTTTCCTAAGAAGAATAAACAGAGATTTTTTCAGCCTCCTAACCCAGCGTAACAACCATTTTTCTTCTGCCTCACATCAATATAGTAGATTTAACCACGTAAAAGAATAAAGGTGCAGAAGGTGAACCCTCAGTTGAAGATTATGCCTCAGTCCTGCATGAGGCTGCACTACAGTATCCTTGCCTATCAACACTTGACCAGGGCAATGGGCTGCAAAAACCAGCAGCCCCTACAGCTGAGCCTGCACTGTAACAGGTGGAGGGGCAAAACTGTGGGCAGACAGGAGACAACAGCTGTGGCAATACCAGCACCACAGGCGGTACCTACAGCACTGCACCGGCCATTGCCAGCTCACCCAATGGAGTATGTCCCAGTGTCTCATGGAAACTCACACGCAAGCTGTGCATTTGTTAACTGACAGAACATCCCAAACTGCAACAGAAGTCGCAAATCCTCAGTGCTAGTCCCCTCCTCTCTGCTCCCTGGCCATGGTTACTCTCCCTTACCTGTTTCAAGCCATGCATGTCTAGCCACCACTAGTTTTCAAGAGCAAAGGACATACATTGCTCATCAAATTTCCTTCCTAGAAATTTGTTTGCTAAGTGGCAAAGTCTCCTTCCTTGTCACTGAGAGACCACCTTTTTTTCAAGAGGCAAACAATTTAAGATATGACCGACTTGCCCACAGGAAGCTTATTAAATCCTGTCAGCACAAATTAGAGCCAATACTGTTGAAATATTGGAAGCACACCAGTCCCTGATACTACTGGAAGCTTTGTTTTCCATCCTAACCATGTATTTGGTGAACTAATTAAGAGGTAAGTCTAATTTTGACAGCTTTAGGCTTACTATGTTGCATTAATTTTAATTGTCTAACAGATGTAAGAAATTTAACTGCATCTGCTCTTCTGTGTCTTGTAACTTAACCTGCACATAATTATAGCCAGTGAGAGTCTGTGAAAAGAGATATACTTCACTGTAACAGTCCCATCCATTATGCTCTCCTTGGCCAACTCACTCACTCTCCACAACTATTCTTCCTAACTTATGGAAGTCCTCTTCTACCCCAAATCTTGCAGTTCAAACTCAGTATCATCTCCCACTGAAATCACAATTGTTTTTACTGAATAAAGGTTATGGAGCTTGGGCCAAGTTTACAAAATCATTAATAGTTCATATCTGAATTAATAACAGGGAGGAGAGAGTGTTTTAAATTGCCTCTTGTTTTGGCATCTCCTCCAAAATGTTTACCTGTTTGAAACGCATATGGCTTTTATCTTTCTGTGTACTAAAGAATCTGTTTAGCAGCTGGGACTGCAGCCATTTTATGAAATTGTGTTAATTCAGTCAGCTACAAAAAAGATAGTAAACTGGTTCATGGGTGCTTAAGTTAGATTAAAGGAGAACAAAGAAATAGCCTTTAAAAGACTATTTGGAGAGCCGGGGCGGGGAACTGAAGATTGTTTATTGTATGCAGGAAAACCCGATGCTATTTTCTTTAATTTTCATGAACAAAACATCATTTAAGCTTTTTTACCTCCTGTCAGCTCTGTGGAAGATCAGACTTAGGAAGAAATCCAGGCCAGCAGGCAGAATATAATTCTGACTGCACAAACCTGATTACAAGCAGAAAAAATAAGACTCTAAAAGCAGAGAGAACTGCAAAAACCAAAGCAAAAGAGAAAAAAATCTTTTGCTAAGTCTTAGCAATGAATAAAGTTGAAATTCTTAGTTCAGGATCAGCAGGCAGTCAAGGTTTTAAAAGTAGTCAAACAAATAGAATTTTATCCTTGTTGGAGATAAGGACAAAACATACAAGAAGACAAGGAAACACATTTGAACTGGGCTGACGTGAATTTCTGTCATGAGAAAGTGGCACAAAACTACAGAAGTGTCATGACACTGGATTAGATTTTGGAATGAAATAACAGAACACATGCAGTTCTTTACTGGTTTGGGAATCTAAAAACCGAGGGGGACACCAAGCAAGCAGGGCTCAGACAGGGATATCAGAGTTGTGATTCCCTCAGTCTCAGCTCAAGGCTTCAAGGGCACCAGAGTCTTTGGTTTCACGACAGCGGCAGCCCTGGCAGAGCACGGGCAGTTGGAGACTTTATTTTTAAGCTTTGCTTGTCTTCCCAGGCCCAGTGGCACTTCCTGATTATCACCAGTTCACATGGGCTCATGTTTATGCCTGTGAAATAGTATATCACAAACTTTCCTAGACTAGAAAGAAATGGCTGAGTTGAATCAGTAGAGAGGACAGCTGTAGGTCATCTTTCTGCTTTGATTTTCTCTCATGGCAATTCCAGATAGCTACTGTTAGCTCTCAAAGTGCTTTGCAAAATCGGTAGTTGTCATGGCTTAGGGCTGGGCTGGCCACTAAATCCTGGACAGATGCTCTCTGTTAACCCCTCTCCCCTTCCCAGAAGGGAAGAGAAAAGAGAATAAGGGAGAGAGGCTTTACGGGTTGGAAAATAAACTAACAGATTTAATAGAACAATAACACTAATACTACAGGATAATAATGTAAAGAGGAAAATAATGAAATATATACAAATATGTACAAATATAGATATACAAAACCAACATAAAATCCTCCCCCCACCCTCCCCCCAGTGATGATTATGTCACCAGAGGCTCTGCGAAGCAGGGCACTGGAAAAGTCCCAGTCTGGACTCAGCAGCAGGTGGGAGCAGGATGCAGAACACGCAAATCAGGATCAGTGGCAGGAGGACAAGCAA
>NW_010199903.1:18313-36800 GCF_000695765.1 Mesitornis unicolor
GCAGACGAACTAGCAAAGTTCTGCTCAGTCATCAGCCACTGCAGGATCGAGACGTATGGAAGGGTCCGAGATGGAAGAGCTCCAAGATGGAAGAAGGGAGAGGGGTCGAGACCCTCGTGATCCCTCGGCTTTATACTGAGTATGACATACGTGGGATGAAATACTCAGTTGGTCAGTTTTGTGTCTGCTTTCCCTCCCGGTAGGTGCAGACACAGCACCCATAGTAAGACAACTGGCCTTGAGATTATCAGTAGCAGCACACTGTCTGGGAAAAACATGCTGCTAGTTTTCAGCAAGTTCAGCCACTTAAAAGAGACTGAGCTGAAAAGTAAAATCACTAAAGAGAAAATTAGTTCTATTTAGCTCAAACCAGTACAGTAGTCTACCACTAGTACTGCAAAAATCATGTTGCTAGCAGTGTTATTGCTAATTTCAGCCATGAAGCAGCAGTCACTGTAAGGCACAGATTCTTCCTCGTTCCACTTGCAGCCCAGAGCAAGACGCAGCAAAAGGCAAAGCCATCTGTGCCAAAGGAGTTCAGTAGTAACTCTACTGACATGACTTGTCCTCTGAAATTCATGACGGAAATCACTCTGACTTTGCAAGCCAGTTTTTCAAAATTACAAAGGAAGCACTGTGACTCCCACTGCCAGAGAAAGGTGGTGTGCGTGTCTATCAGACACACACATGTGTGTGTGTACAGTGGAAGATCCCTGGCCTGGTGGCACTATGTGCTGTTTGCCTTCACAGAGCTTACATTGGATGGAAGCAGAGTAAGAAACAATGACTTTTTAAATAACTAAATGTATTGGTGAAAATAAACAGATGCATGCAGCAGATTTCACTAACTCTGATAATGAAGTTCATAATGCTGAGTTATCGCTGTGCTACAGCAGTTACTTTCCCTTGCCCTTTACCCAGGAGAAAAGACCAGGTATTTCTTGACCCATGCTCATTAAAATTATTGCCTGCAAGTTTAAGGAAGCTTATGTGACTAAGCTGGTGTCGCAAAAGCACTGCCTTCAGCTAAGGTCCCCAGCACTTATGACATTAAAATTATTCTGAACCTTTAAACGTAAAGCAGATATTGACATTGATGCAAGTCTGGAGCTTTTTTATTTGCTTCTGTGCAGTGACCAGCAGTTCTGATGCAGACCACCAGTACTGCTGTTTGAAAAGACTGAGGTGAGGCAAGAGATGACCTAACAACTCTGACATACATGCCTGCTGACAATATTGGATTCAGCTCCTTTAATGTCAATCAAGGTTTGGTAGAGCCCAACTTAGCTGGGCAGACAAATAGTCACCATGCGTATACAAGATAAAAATGCACATTTGGTAGTGGGAGGGGGCCCAGTCACTTGTAAAATCCCAAGTTTTCCTGAAAAAGGAAACTTAGATTTCTCCCTCAAGTAAATATTACAGTTTGTCTGTGCTTTGTAATACAATATTAATATTGTGTTACGCTATACTTCATGTATCAGATGAAATGAGTTCTGACATAAGGCTTTCTGCAGATAAGTTTTATTTCTCGTAGTTACTGAAATGCACTTTACAAATGTTACATTTTTCTTCCACCCTCAAAAAACTTACATTGCACTTTCTCCTAAGTAGTGAAGTTCATATTTTTCCCACCCAAACTGCATGTAATAGAAGAGTGTCAATTGTGCTCTCACAAGAAACTGTAAACACACTATTAATACAAGCATACACCCCTTTGAAATGTCTGCTTCTTAGTAGACATACTCTGCTATTTTCTCTGAGTGTTATGTCAACACAGACGATTTGAAGTATTTTGAAGAGGTGGTGTAGAAGAAGCACTAATGCATAGGAATGAGCATGAAGATATTTTTCCCACATTTGACATAATCCAGAGATCCCTGGTAACTCTAAACCTGCAGTGAATGGCAATTGACATAATGTAGCTAAGGAACCAGCTCCAGGGTTGTATGCCAGCTGTCCTTCACTCAGACATTACTTCTTCAGCCCTCTGCGTTTGTTTTTTAAAGTTGGAGGGATCGTTACTGCCTTCAGCACCAGCCTGCAGCAGCCATACACATTGAAAAAACCATGAAACACAGGCAATACTCTGTTATCAAGGTGCCCATCTCTAGAAGGGACCCCAAGCCATGAGACTTTTAGACTCTAGGCAGCCCTGTCTGATGCTGTTACAACTAAGCAAAGCACAGTTTGCTGTGGATGACATGCAGTTAGCATGACATTTTGCTATTGTCACAACTATTTTAAGGTCTGATGTTGCCACTCACTAACTCATAAAGTGACAAATGCTCATTCAGCAACATGAAATCAATAAAAATGTATTTTTGCTTGCCAATATACGATAAGGAGCTGACTATGCTAGAGAGGAAAAGGAAGAAACTGAGACATGGGACTTTGTAAAACTGAATTTTAGCTAGTTAACTACTGTTTGTGAAATACAATGTCACTATTGAAACTGTCTGGACTCAACGGTGCCATCAGGTATTCATGTCACTTCGATATTGGTTTTGTTTTGATAGCCAGAAAATGGTGAAGTGTAATCCAATTATATTTAACATTTGAACTTTATTTCAAATTTGATGCTATTTACATCTTAATATTGTGGCAGGTACTGCAGGTACATGTAAGGTGCTGCTGTTTCTTTTCAGCGAAATGACATCAAGAGTAGCTGGCTTTTTCTTTACCAGAACACGCATCAAAATGGCAACCATTTCTTTTAAAATCGTTTTTATTAAGAATTACTTTCCATTTCACACCTGAACTTAAGATTAGCTCATAATACAAAATCACATTTTCATACTAAGTATTCATTGGATACTTTAGTTGAAAAGGTTCATTAAGTTGAAAGAGTAACACACAATTTTTCCTTGCATTTAAAGGATAAAATTGTCCCAGTGGGTGTCATTCAGCAGATGAGAACAGACTTTGACTAGGCTAATGTTTAGGTCTGTCTCTACGAAACAGATTGGCTTTATTCAGGAAAGGCCAGTCATGGTGATATGACTAGCCATACTCATGATTATAGTCAGGACACTGATTTGACCTACTCATGCCACACCAGTGGAATCAGACCCAACGTTTTGGAATTGTGTCTCACCAACCACATTTTTCTCCCATTGACAAATGGCTTTTTGGGACAGCTATGAGGCAGATTTGCTTTTTTAAGCTGTTTTTCTTCTAATTAAATTGGACCTTATTGGAGAAGAAAAAAGCAAAGGGAGAAAAATAATCTTTCTTTGTTCTTTCTACCCGCAATGTACAACATGTTTTTAGAATTTAGGATAAGGAAAATAGTGCTGGATTGATTCCAGTTACTTGAGTTATAGAGGGAGTATCCATCCCCAAAATTGCTTTAATGGCTGTTACTTGCCAGTTGGCACAAATTAAGAGCAGATTTGTTTTCATTCTATGTGTTCTTTCCTCAAGTCTCTAATTTCATATTCCTGCTATAGCTTTCCCATCTTACTCCCCACCTCCCTCACTTCCTTGCACACTGCTATAAAAAGGAGCATTTCCTTCCTTCTTCAGCTCTCGGAAGCTTGGTTCAGAGCTTAGGCATGACTATTGGAAAATAATGTTTACAAATTTAATTGAGTGAAGAAAGGTTTGGAAAGGATTTTTGGCGTGTGTGCTTATGTTTGCCCTGATGTGGTTTTGTGTGATTTTTAGGGAATATTTAGTTAATTCTACAGAAAAAAAATTGTTTTCTGTTACTTTCTATTTACCAAGAAAAAAAAAAGGGAGTTTAATCTCATTAAAATATTCACCTTCCACAATGAACTGTAAGTATGAAAACCAAAAGGAAAATACTTGGTACATGTACACAAAACAGTGGTTTTAAGTCTGATCTAGGTGAAATTTACATACCTCTGACTAACAGGATTTATTTATAAAATCATTCACCAGGTCTGGAAATGAAAGTGGTTTTGTTCCATCTTTCCTGCTATATAAAATTCATAAAAAGTCACCTCATCACTTTGATGTCTTCTTGATCTCACATGCCAGGAGGCCTTCCTCTTCATTGCTCTCGTCCTGGCAATCAGAGAGGTATGTGAACTACAAGAGAGCATAAATTTACAGAGGAAGGAACACATGATGGGAAGTTCAGGATGGTCAATGGAAGAGGATAAAGAAGCCATTGTAATCATTCACGTGTTACTTAATATTTTTTTTTTTTTATCTTTAAACAGTTTCAAAAAATTTGGAGACTCACTTGTGGGAGGGAAGGAGAGAGCAAGAGGAATAGTAGTTTTTTCCTTTCTTCAAACTCTTTGTCATGCAAATAATTGAGGTCCAAAACTCCCAGATGGGTTTCCCCTGTGATGGAGAGTTTGTGCAGGTCTGATGGTCCTCCTGAGGCAGAGCTCCTGATAAGCAGGTCCTTCTCACAGCAATGCATAAGAGCTGCTGCTTCTGCTACAGCCGCGGCCAGGGCAGTAAATGGACTCATATAAAACTTCTGTCATGTTCGGGCTTTGATTTGCTTCTTCTGGGTTTTCACTGTTCAAGATAGTTGGTGGCCTTGGATTGGTGCTGCTCACACGTAATGAGTCCCCAGAGGACCCACAATGCAGGTAAATACAGGCTGATGGACAGAAAGCTGTTATTGTTGCTTTACGAAGAGGAAGGGAGTGACTGAGGTCTGAGGCAGAGCTGGAAACTGAAGGCAGGCCTCCAGGCTCTGAGCCCTGACCCCAGTCACCACCTCAGCCTTTCCAGACCAGCTGCAAGCTTCCAACCCAAACCAAAGCTGTGGGTGTACTGCATGCTGCCAGCTTTTTGGAAGTCAAAGCATCTCACCACTATCAGCACACAAACCACAAACCCTACCACCTCTTTTTAGGAGTTCTGTGACCTATCCAAATTAGGTAAATGTTTCTTCTCAAGAGCATGAAAACATAGCAGTGTAGTTTGAGGGCATGCACTCTCCTTCCTTAAAGTCACTGTTCAAGGGAGGTTGTTGAGATAGAAGAGAGAGAAACTGACTTCTTCAAACAAGTGTGGGCTGGGAGTGAAGCTGGTAACTGCAGGCCAGTTAAGGTGTATGATGTACACAAACACTTCAGTGATCAGGGCAAGACATGTAGCAGACAGCAGAAAGTAACAGAAGTGAAAGGAAAAATAAAGAGTACCAGGTTTAGATTTGTGGAGAGTTCTTGACTTTCTTGAGGCAACATATAGTTCTGCAGCTTAACGATACTACCTGTAGAAATGTGTCTCTCCGTACAGTCACCTACTTATCATGAATAAAGTTTAAGACTCCCTAAATTTCAACTTATCAGTGCATCAAACACACAGTTTTCTTGTGCTTGTAAGTAACAAAATAGTCTGCCAATAGTAGAAAAGCAGTTAAGCTCACATAGTGACGTTCCTGATGTGAAGAGTATAATGGAAGTAATTGAGAATTCGCCCATATTAAACACAGGAAAATTCTGTTTGTCTATGCTTGTACTCTGTCATACTAATGACGCCATACCAGAAACCCGTTATATTAAAAAAAAATAAAAAGAAAGAAAAGATAGCAAAGCAACCACGCTGGATGAGTGCCAGTAAACAGTGTTATAGACATGCAAAACCAGTTTATTCAGAGTTTCTTTCCTTTCTACATGGAGGCCCCATGGCACTGATGGGAACTCTGTTCAGTAGCATACTTTGTACTTTACTGAGTGAGATTTTCTCTGTCTGTGTTATTAATGGTAAGTAGATGGTAAATGTGTAAATCATTGCACATCAAGATAATACAGAACGGTACTCACTGTGGTATTATAAATCTCCAAAATTGATTCTTAAACTAGCTGAGATGAAGTCTAGAGTTGCTTGTTCAGGCTTAATTTGACTTATCAACTATGATACCATCTGTATTTGAAGAGAAACAGCTGCCTTTTGACTTGAGCACTTTATAAAAGAGACCAGTTGAATCAACACAGATACAATCTCTTTCATATTCATTAACTGTCTCAGCTGAAAAATGTTCCAAAGCAAATAAATGAAGCAAAAATAAGCAATAATACAAGTGCAGCATTTCACTGAATGGAAAATTTTCTTTTTCTGAAACCCGTTAGGCCCTTTCCTACCCAGTGATGGCAAAGCTTTTTATCCAGGCATGCAAGTGACAAATGGTCTCCTAGAGGAGAGGCCTTCTAAAGAAAAATGCTATTCCCTGTGCCCGTGCACTGCTCCCTGCCACCCAGACCTCCCAGGGCACAGGCTGGGAGTCCACCAAAGCATACTGGCTCCCTGCGCTCAGTCCCCTCAGAGGGTGCTGGGACACGCAGAGGAGAGCCATTTCGTAGCCAGGCACGTAGCACCTCGATGTGCTTTTCCTCCGAACAAGAGAAATCTCACAAACCTAATTTAAGAAATATTAAATCAATTAATATTATTGTTGTCTTCAGTCTAGTGTACCTCAGCCAAAACTAATCATAGTATCAAAAAGAGAAGCAAGCTTAAAATTATGCCTGAACACAGGCTTGGAAATCACAGTCATTTCCATACCATTATCTAAAAAGTGAAATGCAGGCATTTGGAAAGTGCTAAGGAAATAAATCCTCTTTATTACTGTATTCCAATTGCGTTATTACTACTTTTGCATGTGCTGAAAGGAGATGAGGAAGATTATCAACTCCATTTGAATAGCTGAGATCCCTGAGCAAAGCCCTCCAAGAGGTTAGCCAGCAGTTTCTGAAAACCTTTTGATGCTGACTTATGGCACAAGATACCTGATTTCATCTTTCCGTAAAACATGCTGGAATATGATGCAGACCCTCAGTGGGCCTTTTCCCAGCCTGGACAATGCTTCAGTGCAGCCATCTGTGTCAGTCCACTTCACCACAGGACGAAGTCCAGATAGAGGGGATGAGAGACATTTCTATTTGTCTCCTAAAGTCACCTTTCATCAAACACTGAGCACAACAGACATGCTGCCAAAGCTCCTTTCTTGAACAGCTTCATAGAATGAACACATCCAGCTCTCCTGGGAATTAAAACTTGAAGTAATATTTTCATGTCTTTCATTATGCAGAACCAAAATCCTAAACAATGAACTGTCAAAACAAGACAAATAAGGTAATCTGTTTGCTTGAGCAGGGACGGGCAGAACAGAGCCTTCCGTGCCATGAATGTCATGAAACTAAGTGTAGCAGCAGAGCCTGAAATCTTGTTCTACTGCACATCTTTCCTCTCACAATGTTTATCTGGCCTACTTAAAAACCTTCCTAAGTTTCAATTTTTATGGTTTTTTTTGTTTGTTTTCCTTTTTAAATAGAGTAGGCAGAATCCTTTCTCCAGTGATTATGTAGATAATATACCAGGATGGTGCAACATAGAGCACTGTGTGTGCTGGCAGGCTGGAGATCTTGAAGGGTGTAGTTTCCACTTCCAGTCACAGGGTCCAACAGGAATTATATGAAGCATATGTGCAAAGCCAGGTGATGTCCTTAAGTAAGCATTTTAATTCAGTATCCTCATTTTAATGAGGCACAGGTGAGAATTCTTCTATTGTTCAGCTTACAATACTAGATATATGCACAGCCTTTAAATTCAGCAAAGCAGTAGAGACTGACTGGAGAACATTGTATAAATACACTGCTCGGCTGGAAATCTAGAATTTTTCATAAAGAAAATTAAACAGTGTTTCTGCATATATTGAATCTGTTTCATGTAATACACAGCAGAGTATTAAAAAGGAAATGAGAATAATCAATTGTAGCTTTGTTTGTAAAAGTAATGTAAGACAGAAATCTACTTTCCACCTATACACTCCAATTGTAGAGTCTTGTGGGCTATTACTAAGTCCAGTAGAAACTGATTTCTAGTTATCTCTGTGGCAGCTACTACACAGAAATTGAAAAGAGGTGAATCTAATGCACAGGTAATCGGAAACTATATACATGGTTATAAGAAATGTATTTGAATTGGAAAGAGATGCTTCTTGGCTTTTGAACAAATAGTTTTTTGACTCTGTGTTGCTACAGAGAAAGCATAATGAAGCCTAATGAAGAGAAATTGCAATGGTTCACTGCACAACTGCTTCTCCTTCCTGCTAGCTCCTGAAAGCACAGAAGTGAAATCTCACACCACTCCTGACAGACCTGAGATGACACCAGTTATCATCTCAGCGGGGAACTTATCATGTGCAGTTGAGAACTCCAGCTGCGTAGAAAGCCAATGTCATAAGTTGGCCCCTTAAGTGATGAGACAAACTGCCATCTGCTCTGGGTAGAAGGGGGTGGAACAGGAAGAAAATATGAGTGGCTGCAAAGGAAAGATTGTAAGGAAATTTTATTGTGTCTGTTGTAGCTGTGACACTCAGAGTCACCATGCCGAGAAATGAGTTCTCAGGTAAAATCCAATATTTGGACACTGATGTCCCTAGCAAGAGACAGTACACCAGGCTGAATGGCAATAATGGCCAATGTGTTGGTGAGGTAGAAGGCCACACAGGGTCAGCTGCCAGGCAAAAGGTCTCCCTTCGTCACTCCAGAGACTGCCTGGATTGCTCCTACTGTGTTGGATAGTCCCTCCAGCAGTTACCAGGGTGACTGAAGTCCTCTGTGAGGACCAGGACCTGCGAACATGAGGCTTCCTGCAGGAGAGAGAAGACCTTGTCTACTTACACTTCCTGGTCAGGCAATCTGACCAGACATCCATTGTAACATAGCTCATATGTTGGTGTGCTCACTGATCCTGATCCACAAGCTCTCAGCTGTCTCACCATCCATCCCAAGGCAGAACTCCATCCATTCCCACTGCTCTCTCACAGAAATGTTATTTAATCCCCACATGTAATAAGTTTGAGTATTTGCTATGGTTTCATGCTATGAGAATGGCTGCTCTGAAATACCCAACTGATGTATCTTATAAATCTCCAATGAAATTAATGGTGCAGATAACAAATAGATCTACTTTTGTGTTTGCACCAGGAATACTTTCATTTGGTTTGTTGGGTTTTTTGCTTTCCTGGATATGGCTGAACACCTGCATGCTGATGGGAAGTAGTGAATGAATTCCTTAACTTGCTTTGCTTGCACGCATGGCTTTTGCCTTATCTATTAAACCATTTTTACCCCAACCCACACGTTTTCTCATTTTCACCCTTCTCCTCTGAGGAGGAGCTCCGCTGAGAGGGCTGTTAGGGGCTCTGCTGCCTGCATGTGTTAAACCCTGACAGAACTATTCTCTGTAAAGGCTATTCCTTCCCATGACCCAGCAAGGGCTGATGTATCCAGACACAGTTAAGGTAACATGATGATATAATTGTCTGACTCCACTTTCAAGTCAGGTACCTAGACCTATTGGGCCCAGTGATGCAATCACACTGCACCTGCAGCTATTTGCTTTGACAGCTTTCTAGCACACGTATAAAAAGATAATCCAGTTTCTAAAATCTGACTGTAAAAGAAAAACAAAACGACTAGAGAAGAGTTAAAGAAAACTATTCATGCTGGACCTCCAGAACACGAAGAATCAACTTTTCATTCACCTGCAAACTACACTAAATTCAAAAAGTGGGAGAAAAATCCATACTGATGTAATTTGCTGTTATGCTTGAGGGGTATTTATTAAAAAAACTAGAACTCAGTAGGTTTAAATGACCATGGGTTAAAACAACAACGTCCATGGCTGTCCAGTCTAGCCTAACACACCTTATGAACACATCCCACCCCTCCATGGGACTACAAAAGTCTTAGTGATTGTTAGACACTTCAGCAAAAGTGTCAACTGCATACAGAATCTGACAAATAAGAAATCTGGAGAATAAGATATTATCTAAAGGGATAGAAAAAAATTTTCTTTACATTTCCTGGATTCCATTTTCAGAACATAAAAAAGTTTCCATTTCTAAAGAATGTTATCAAACATTTTCATGTTGAAAATGAAATACTGATTAGGCTGAATACTTGGCTGCACGTTTCAGGAAATGCTTCAGCACAATTGTTATTGTTATAGTCAGTAAATAGTTTGATGAAAACACCACAAAGTTGCTGTAAAGAAAGGAGAAATACCAAACAATATTAATTTGTGTTTTGCAAAAAAAGGAAATTCCCACAGTCTGTGCTGTTAGCTGAGCACAAATGGACATGTTAAAAGTAAGTGCAGTAATTCCATTAAAGACACCTTTTGAGAGTTTATGCCATGAAACAAAAGGATACTCAGATTACTATGGTTGCCAAAAAAAAGAACAGAAGTGCAAAATATGCCATCTTGTTCTCTCATTAGTCTCCTAGAGGTCTCAATATCTGAATGTTATTTCACATTTCTGTAGTTTTTCAGGGTCATCAACAAGTGAGAATAGCTACACTTAGCTAAGACAATGTCATTGGTCCTGAAATAACACAGTAGGAAAGATGTAGACAGAAAAAGCTATATTTGTAAGAGGAAAGACAAAAGATAAAAATTCTGGAAAATAAGAGATCATTAGGAAGTTATTAGTAACTTAAAAGACTATCCTCACATTGCTGACACCAACAATAATGTGACATCAGCCCAAGAGAGAGTGAAAAGCAGTACATCTGGTATAGTTCACATCATAAAATATTTCCAGTTATTCAGAGTTCCTATATGAGATATTTAAGATTATGGTGTAACTATTTTCTAGAAAACTGATGGAAGAGGTGAAGTTGTTACTCTTTTTTCCTCTCATACAATCGTGTTTGGTTCTTATGTGTATATAAAGAAGGAAAAGAGCTCAACAAATAAAGACCTCAGTCAAAACTATGGATTGCCCAGATCCTATACTCTCTGTTTCAGGATATTTCTTTTCATGGCAAATTTAACAGAAAATTTCTCCCCCACCCTTTCATTGCCTTCCCCTCCTTGTCTACTAACCTGATCCTTAAGCTACCACACTTGAGTTATGCCAGTAGAAATGTTTGAGGAAGCTCAGTATGAACTCATCTTGCTACCTATACATAAAGACCCCAAGCAAGTAGCAGATGTCAAAAATTGGTACTTGCAGAAGTCCTAGCACAGGCACCTAAAAAGCATTGTGTCTTGAAGAAACAACTTGTCCTTTGGGGAAGTAAATTCTTTCTTTTGAGACTGAAAAGCAACTGGAAGAAAAGCAACAGGTGAGTGTTACTGCCACTCCTTAATAAAGCTGAGACTATGTAGTCATCTTTATCCTATTTACACAGATAAATAGGCCAGAGAATTCACCCCAAATGCCTTCTGAAAACAGGTTCTGGAACAATTCAAAGCACTCTGAAGAAAATTTACTTTGAATTTGAGGTCCTACTCGGTGCCCATTGACATATTAAATCCCCACAACGAGGTCTCCAACACATGCTCCCTGCTGGATTTACATGCAGTAGACCCAGTGTGCAAGAGGGAAATTGTGAGACTACGTTATTTTCTTTACGTGAATTTAATTTACAGACTAAAACTGACTTAGCTGACAACCTGGAGATCTTTGTCTCTGTATAAACTTTTGTCTCATAGAAAGGAAAGCAGTTTTCTTCTTGATTATTTTTGGTAGAAAGAAGAATCCTACTGCCTTTCTCTCCAGCACGGTATCTGGAATGCAACTATAGAGTAAAACTTCAGGATGGTGTTGTATTAAAACATAGGTATCCCTGAATACTTTGAGTAATTTTTATAAAAGGAACATTTTTTTTTTTAGCTCCTATCATCATCAGGAGTTTTCATCCACTGGGTTTCTGTACAACTCTCTGATCTTCCTGCAATCCCTGAGTACCAAAGCCCTTTCTGTTTTGCTCACTATTCTTTCTGTTGCACTGAGACATCTGCAGACTTATGCTTCGTATTGCCAGAAATGCATAAGAATGCCTTTCTTCTCTTCTGCCCACTGTCTGAATGTTTCATTTGGACTCTTAAATAGTACAGACCTTTCTATATCCAGCTGAAATTTTCCACTTCACTGAAAACTTGAAAATATGTCAAACACTTTTAAATAATCCTTGTATATGTTCACATCATTGAAAAGACTTTTCTTATTGCAAATCCCAAACAAAAATTTCAGCAAATTATTGAGGACAGCTTGGTAAGCAGTGAACACAGAGGTGAGACATGGACAGTATTTACTGTGGAGAAATTTCTCTGCTTAGCCTAGCTAATTATTGTTTTTACAACACAAATTCTCCCGTTTCATTTGAAACTGCTCCTGTGTGCTTGGAAACCAGGGGTGAAGTAAAGCTGAACAAGGCTTCACCTTACTTTGAACAGCATGATTTTCTAGGTGGTGGCGAGAGATCATAGTTAACCACATTCTCTTTGCAGTGAGCTCTTTGAAAGGCTCCCAGCATCACTTTTGACTGCTCAACTCTGAGCACCTGCAAAGAGTTTAAGGAGACTAACAATCACAAGCTGTAATTTCCATGCAAATTTTATACTTAGTCTCACAAACTTGCCAGTGCAAACTCATCCGTGTGGCTTGCTCTGGGCAAGACTGTCTTTCTTTCTGAGGGTTACTTAAATGGCCCACAGTCTTGTGAAAGTCTGAAGACTCATGGCATTGAAGGAAGACTTCTCATTACTAGTAGAGCAATCTTTCACTGTGCAAGAACAGTTGATTTGCTAAGTGAGGCTCGAAGGTGAATTCAGAGTGTCTCAAGAACATCTGGATCTGAAGGCTCCTGTCACTGAAAAATGGCTATGTCTACTCTACCAAGTCAACTGTTCTTCTTTTGGGGAAAGTATGTGTCAAACAACCTGTCGTTGAGTCTCAATTTAATCATGTAGTCTGGATTATTGCAGTGAAAAACAGCAGTATGCTAGCAGCAGGTGTCCGAATTTAGGTGTCACTTGCAGTGAGCCATGCTGTGGAAATATAGTAGCCCACTACTTCAGAAAACGTACTGCTGTCTTCATACCTGCTACAGAGAGCACTAACACTTGCATTAAGACTGTTTTTTATGACTATTTTACCAACAGAAAAAAGGAGCATAAATTGCTACCTGTTCAAATAAATGCAGCTACTCAGTGATCTAAAGGATGATCAAATTAAATAATCAGACCCTAACGAACATCTGACCTCCTCAGGAAGTAAAAAGGGAGCTTTCCTGGTGATAATAGAGATGTAACTGTGCTTGTGCACAGCAAGGATCTGCTCACAGCAAAGATGTCCCATCGCAAGCTCTTTGTCACACCAGTCAGCATTCAGCTGAATGTAGGCTTGGCACACTGACGGTGTTGGCACTGCAGACTTCTTCTTCTAAGTAGAAGTGCTTGCCACCGCATCTTTAAGAGGAAATGAAGAGTCATAACTGGAACCTGCAGTAATTTTGACGTGTCCACCTGCATTCAGAATTTTGAGCAGCCTAGCACTGGGGAGATATCACAATGTACAATTTCATATGGATTTGCTGCACAAAAATTCGAAAACTTGATCATTAGAAAGAAGAAAATTCCTGCTCAGCCACTTTTTTCAAGCTATTAGTAATTACAATGTGGGGATAGTCTTAGAAAACAAGTACCTTCATCTGACCTATTAGGCTCATTTATTTTGTCTTTACCTGAAATTTCTGATCTTTAGTTACCTAAACTAATGAGAAGGAGGACTCAGAGAGAGTAGGAAAGAAAATGTATGGATTAAAAAAATGATGCTTATCGATCAAACTTTAAAGAATCAAGAATAATTGAGAGGTATGACGAGACAGGAAACCCTGAGTATTTAATCCTTAAAGTTCTTAAACTAGAAAATTTTGCAATGCATAGTCCACTTATTCTGAACTTAAAGGTTAATTTCATTTTTAAAAAATATTTTGGGACTAGCTTATGCTTTTCAATGCAATCTTTGTCCTCTCAGACCATGGTTATACCGTGAAGGCCAAAACTCCCATACCAAAAATGAAGATGTCATCTATTGCGATGAAGTAAATCAGGAGTTTCAGGCTTTGGGATCTTGGCAACAAGGGTAATCAGTCATAGCAATTCAGGGGAAAAAAAATCCTAGGTCAAAATTGTTTGAAAAAATAGTGCTTTCAATGAAAATAAAGAAAAGATAAAAATACAAAAGTTAGTGCCCTCCCATGAAAACTTCAAAACTTTTCATTAGTGCTGGTTTATGGGGAAGCCTTAAAGAGCAATGTTTGATCTACCTCTACCATGAAATTAATTTGACATTATGAAACTTATGAATTGTTTGAGCTATCCATTTTGAAAGATCTCATCAAAAGGAAAGTTTCTAAAGGCTTTCTATTTAGCATGGCATGGTACTTCCTTTGCATGGCTAACAATGAGCTTGACCAGAGTCCTAAAGACTTTGAATACTACATAGTTTCCTTAGGATCCAAAGCTAAAACCTCTTTTATCTTCCCAAGTAAAGCTGCTGCAGAATTCAGCTTTTGATAAAAATGGCGTACTACTAAAAACTCCTCTTCAGTTTTTGATGCAAATCCTTTGCTCCTAAAACTCAGTTTTCCCTTAAATTTGTGTACCAAGAACTGATTGACCAGAAAAAGGAGAAGGTGTTGGCTCCTTTGAAATACTATCAAAATAGGCAGTTCTACCCAGTGGAGTTTCTGTGAACCTGGAGAGAGTTGAGGTCAGAAAAGCTACAGTTTAGAATTAGTGATGGTTGTAAAAGGAGAACTATTAAACTGTCTGGGAGGAATTACAGCTTAATAACAGGCCCCACTGTGCAGCAGTGATACAGGTTAGTTCATTTCACAGCCATGCAACTTCTCATGACATCTTCTGATGGCTCACAGCTGCATTAAACCACAGTATATCCAGCACCAGATCTCAGGCAGGGAATTAAATTAACTTGTGTGTCCTTTGTCATCACTGTGGGTGCATCATCTTACACTGCTTTAACTCCAATTTTTTTGGAGTGTGATTACTCCACTTTACACTATGGGAGATCAGAATCAGACCCCACTTTTCTCAAAGTCATTCATTTTCATGTACATGAATATGGTAACAGGCAGGACAAGTAAGACTGGGAGAAACTCCTAGATCAACCTTTCTTGAAACACTGAGTAATGGCCATATGGCACTACTGCAGGACAGTAGGCATTTAGTCTAGAAAGACTTATGGGGAATCCATTCCTTTATCCTTTTGTGCATGTCCGCTGAGGTGGACAGTTCCAGTACAAGCACATCTGCACTGGAGAAGAGGATCATGGTTAAAAGGGACTTTCCAGGGCTTTCTTGAACTTTCCCTGAGCACGCACCATGGCAGTTGACACAGCAGTTCATGCACGCAGGGCCTGCAGGGAGGGTGAAGTCTCTCTCCCAGCTCAAAAAATAAGTTCAGTTGGTGAGAGGGAGCTTAACCATGGTATCCAGCCTGCAGAAGGCTACATCCTCTGCACCTGCCAGAAAGGATGTATCAACCCAGACTGAGCTCCCATGAAACACATAGCTGCCCAGGTCTCTGACTGCAGGGAGTGTCACCAGCTTGCACTGGACACAGATAGCAGTAAAGGGAGCAGCTGTGTAAAGTGTGACCAGGTGGACTATCTATGCAGCCTGGTGACAGAGAGAAGAGAGGAAGTAAATAGGCTAAGGAGCATCAAGGAGTCTGAGCAAGAGATAGACTAGTGGAACCATGCTCTGACCTCCTTGAGTGATGAACAGGGATAGACACCAGAAAAAGCCTGTGATCAAATGGATCCAGCATCCTTCCCACACTGGGATGTAGGCAGAGTCATACAGGGAAGAAGTGAGTGGAAACAAGTCCACAGTCAGGGCAGCAAGCAAACCCTCTCCTTGCCCACCATGCCCCCCAACCCCCACAGGTGCACAATAGGTATGAGGCTTTAGATGTGGAGGGCCAGTCAGTGGATGATGTGGGTGTCAATCCATCTACATCAGAGAAGCTGCCAAGATCAGAAAGACCTACCCCCCATATTAGTACCACCTCCATAAGGAAGAAAAAACGGGTCATAGTTGTAGGAGACTCCATTCTCAGGGGAACAGAGGGTCCAAAATGCCAGGCAGACTCTCCTCATAGGAAAGTCTGCTGCCTCTGTGGAGCCTGGGTTAGAGATACCACTAGGAAACTCTCTAGCCTGGTACATTCCTCAGACTACTACCTATTGCTGTTCTTCCACATGAGTGGTGACGAGGTTGCAGTATGCAGCACAAAGGTGACTAAAAGAGACTTCAGAATCTTGGAATGGTTGGTGAGGGAATCTTAGGCACACATTATTTTTACCTCCCTTCTTCCAGTCGGGGCCAGTGACATTAGAAGGAACAAGTGGATCCAATCTATTAATACATGGCTCCATGGTTAGTATCACCACCACAGTTTTGATTTTTTTGACAATGGGATGGCCTACATGCCACTGGGCTTGCTGGCATCAAATGGGGGTCAAAAGAGGGTCTTTTCTCAGGAGCTTGCGAGGCTCATTGACAGGGCTTTAAACTAGATGTGAGGAGAGAGGGGGAACATATCAGGCTTGCCCGTGACAATTTGTGAGATGACACACAATGGTTAGAGGGATATTGAGCCCATTTTTTGAAAGAGTAGAAAGGAGGACCCTGGGAACTACTGTCCTGTCAGCCTCATCTCTGTGCCTGGGGTGATCATGGAACAGACTCTCCTAGAAGTTATGCTAAGGCACATGGAGGGCAGGGAGGTAATTTGAGACAATCAGCATGGCTTTACTAGAGGCAAGTCCTGCCTAGCCAACTTAGTGGCTTTCTATGATGGAGTCACTACATCAGTGGACAAGGGAAGAGCAATGGGTGTCATCTATCTGGAATTCTTTGAGGCCTTTGACATGGCCCCCCACAACATCCTTCTCTCTAAACTGTGGAGATGAGGATTCGATGAGTGGAGTCCACTCATGAGTCCACTGTTTGGTGGACAAGGAATTGGTTCATCATAGAATCATAGAATGGTTCAGGTTGGAAGGGACCTTAAAGACCATCTACTTCAACTACCTTGCCACAGGCAGGGACACCTCCCAGTAGACCAGGTTGCCAAAGCCCTGTCCAACCTGGCCTTGAACACTTCCTGGGAGGGGGGCATCCACAACTTCCCTGGGCAACCTGTGCCAGTGTCTCACCACCCTCACAGTAAAGAAATTCTTCCTAATATCTAGTCTAAATTTAACCTCTTCCAGTTTAAAACCATTCCCCCTCATTCTATCGCTAACTGCCCTTGTAAAAAGTTCATTCCCAGCTTTCCTGTAGGACCTCTTCAGGAACTGGAAGGCCACAACAAGGTTCCCCCGGAGCCTTCTATTCTCCAGGCTGAACAGCCCCGACTCTCTCAGCCAGTCCTTGTAGGGGAGGTGCTCCAGCTCTCTGATCATCTTTCGTGGCCCTCCTCTGGACCCAGTCCAATAGCTCAATATCCTTATATTAGGGGCCCAAGAACTGGACGCAGTACTCCAAGTGGGGTCTCGCAAGAGCGGAGTAGAGGAGCAGAATCACCTCCCTCGCCCTGCTGGCCACACTTCTTTTGATGCAACCCAGGATGTGGTTGTCCTTCTGGGCAGCAAGTGCTCATTTGAGTTTTTCATCAACTGGCACCCTGAAGTCCTTCTCCTCAGGACTGCTCTCAAGCCATTTTCCACCCAGCCTGTATTTGTGCTTGGGGTTGCCCCTACCCAGGTGCAGAACCTTGCACTTAGCCTTTTTGAACTTCATAAGGTTCACCTGGGCCCACTTCTCCAGCTTGTCCAGGTTCCTCTGGATGGGCTTCCTTCAAATTAACCTCACCACCCAGCTTGGTATCATCTGCGAACTTGCTAAGGGTTCACTCAATCTCACTGTCAATATCATTAATGAAGATATTAAACAGCACTGGTCCCCGTACAGACCCTTGAGGGACACCACTTTTCACCATCTTCCATCTGGACATTGAGCCATTGACCATTCGATGGTTGCATCCAGAAGGTAGCAGTCAACAGCTCAATCTCAAATGGAGATGAGTGAAAAGTGGTGTCCCTCAGGGTTCATACTGAGACCAGTGCTGTTTAATATCTACATCAATGACATAGACAGTGAGATTGAGTGCACCCTCAGCAAGTTTGCAGATGACACCAAGCTGACTGGTACTGACATGCCAGATGAATGGGATGTCATCCAGAGGGACCTGGACAAGCTGGAGAAGTGGGCCTCTGCGAATCTCATGAGGTTCAACACGGCCAAGTGCAAGGTCCTACATCTGGGTCAGGGCAACCTTTGGTATCAGTATATGTGGGAGAATTATGTGACTGAGAGCAGCCCAGCAGAGAGGGACGTGAGGGTATTGGTGGATGAAAAGCTGGACATGAACCAACAATGTGTGCTTGCAGCCTGGAAGGCCAACCGCATCCTGGGCTGCATCACAAGAAGTGTGATCAGCAGATCAAGGAAGGTGACTCTGCCCCTCTACTCTGCTCTGGTGAGACCTCACCTGGAGTACTGCATCCAGCTCTGCAGCCCTCAGTACAAGCAGGACCTGCAACTGTTGGAGCAGGTCCAGAGGAGGGCTACAGAATAATACGAGGGCTGGAGCATCTCTCCTATGAGGACAGATCCTATGGATCTCATCCTCTTTAACAATGAGGGTCTGGTCGAAGCAGTAAAG
>NW_010199904.1:0-19336 GCF_000695765.1 Mesitornis unicolor
CTCAGTTATGCACTGAGCCTAAACCATGACACGTATCTCTGAATTCTTTCTACAGGCCATAAGTGAAATATTTCACCTACATCTACAAGGGAAGCTCAGTTGCTACAGCCAGTGCTTTTTAATGGAACTGCTCCTCAGAAGTTCCCATGGACAATCTTGTCTTTCAACAGAGCATAATTTCTTGATGATATTTGTTATTTTTAGAATCTAAAATTAAGTAAGTACAGAAATGACATTTTTTTAAGTATTTTCCATCAGGAATTTTATGTTCAAAGCCTCGGGATATATTCTAAAAGTTACTGGTGCTGAAGTACGCATATTTAATTTTGCTGAAGATTGAAATTGCACATTTGAGACAAACTTTTTGAGTCCTTCATGTGGAACTATATTTTCTGTAGAAGTATTTGGTTTGAACATCAAAAACATGACTTGTCAAGTTATATTCAGTTAACCAATGTTGGGTCACTGAGCTGGAAACAATGTTCTGTGGTGTTTATACTTGACTTTTTCTTCATGATTGCATCAATGAACAATGGTTTTAGTGATGTGGATTTCATAGCATGAAAAGACCTCAAGTCAGGGAGAACATAAACCAAGTGCAAGGCACTGAATGCTGTGACTAGAACAGCTACATTAGGGAAGGGTGAAGCTCCATTTCATCATCTGCTGCTACAGGGATCACCATCCTTCTTTAGCAATTATCCCTTCAAGAGAGTGACCATGTGGTGTTGAACTGTAACCTGACTTCTGTATGTAGAACTGAGTCTATTAAATGGCATGAAAAGCTCATATCCAAGGAGAAATGAACTGGAAATGACCTGAAGCAACAAAGAGCTTCTTAACAGCATTCTGCTGAGAAGGTCACAAATTTCAGCATTTAGAGACTCTTTCTCTGTGATGGTGATCAGGACAGCACAGTTGCTCTGACTGCTGTGGAGAACAGAGACCAAAAAACTATTCCCTTGACTTCTCTCCAGCTATCAAAGTCCTGGAAAGCAAATAAGGGTTTGATGCTTTGTTTTTTTTCTTTTTACTTATTTGAAAATGTCATGAAACTATTTTTGCAGAAAAAAAAAATAGCACGGCCTTATCTTGTTGGAATATTTTTTTGTTTTATCCCATCTCCCTTTTCCCATCTTATTTCATATACAAGCAACACAGCATGCTAGGAAATAGTTAAATTTGTTAAATTCTTTGCCTCTGAATAATTTTAAACTGTGGCACCTTGGAGCTTTGTTACCCTTTTCTGAGGACTATATTTGAAGCAATAATTAAGTTCAGAATTCTAAAGGTATAGCTCTCATGCTTAGAAGTGCAATAGCAAGCCCAAATTTTAGCCATACTGTAATAAAAACTAGGCATGGCTACAGCTGGTTACCACGTCTAGGAGCATAGTTTAGATTGTAGTGGATTGTTCTGAGATAATATCCACTTACAGGATTTTAATATAATTACTGGATCAAAACTGCGATTCACACATAGTCCAGACATATGCTTATGCTTGTGCTTTTGCATGTATCTGACATAAAAATATCACTAGAATTCAAAACGCATTTTTTGCAAATACTTAGCATTCACAGAAACTTTGTGCCTTCCATGAATGTTCTTCTCTGTTAAATAGTTTGCTAGAATACATTAAGAAATTGAATATGCATTCATAAAGAGCACAAGTAAAATAATATCTAAAAATCAGTAACACGGCTGCAGCCTGTTACAGATAGAGCCTGTCGTAGGTGGTGGATGAGAGTTACTAGAACTGTTCTGTAGCCACCACTGAAGTTCTTATATTGTGAACTTATGTTTTCAGCGTTCATTCATGTTTTGGGCTACTTAAAACTACTTTATATTGCCTGTACATCTGTCTTAGATCCTTAATTGTCTGCTCTCAAGACAGACTAACAATGATGGAGCCTTGTGTAAATGTGTTTACCCAAACAAAATAAACTTTAGGAAAATCTTTAATTCTTAAAGATTGAATATCACAGCGTTTCTGGGGAAAAAAAAATAAAAGACCAGATCCTTTACCATCAGCCTACTTAGACTAATTCATTTGTTGATGAATTTATGTACTATATATAATCAGGCCAACACTGAATAATGACATCAACTTTCAGATGAGTCAGAAATCAGTGCAGTGCTGTCATGCCCTATTGTTCTTTCAGCATACTATGACTTAATCTCAACACACCATAAACTAAACAGACTGACACTTCCAGGACGCGTTCAGTAAGGGTTGCACAGCAGCCTAAAATTACATTTTTCTCTACTGCTGCAGTTGTGTTTTCCACATGTGACTACACAGTCCTGTAAAGGAATGAGACTAGAAAAGGGATGGGATTTTTGAAGGTCTGATTACATACTATGAAAATTTTATTCATTGAATATTGAAAATAATTTTGGAGTGATCACTCTGTATACCTCAGGAAGCTTGTCAATTATGTATTTCAAATGTGTTCCTTACAGTGCACTTCCACAATTTACAGTAATCTAAGTATCAGGATAGAGTTTATAAGGCTGATAATGTTCTAGAGAATTCAAAGCGCAGAGGACTGATGAGAAAAAAAAATCTAATTGTTCTGAAAGAGCAGAATGAAACTTGATTTCCTATAGGTTGAGTCCTTTATCTGAATATCCTATTTCATCCCTTTGCCTCATAATAACCCCTTCTATGTCCTACTCAGAAAGAGACACATTATTATTAAAGACTACCTGAGCAGCTTTTGACAGAGCATGTCACAGCTGAGTTCTGCTTTCCTTTCCTTCAGCAGAGACTCATTTGTGTCTCCTCTGTTGCAGACAGCAGACAATTGTGCTTGAAGCTTCTAGCAGTGTTATTATCTTTGAGACATCTATATTTCTTTCAAATGTTGCTATGCATTGCACTCAGGTTATTGGAAAGAGAGACTAAGGTGTTGATAGCGAGACTGCACAAGAACACATGAGGCCCACATTTAGAAACAAAAGCAATATATACACTGAGCAGATTAACTGAATATCAAAATCAGTTATTCAATAAAATACAATTTTTTCTGATTTCAAGTCCGCTTTAGCTAATAAGTTACATCACAAATTATTTTGGATCAAATCTCTAAGATTGATTAGAGTAAGTGAGATGCAAGACCATCCCTGGAAGCAAAAATATTGAAAGACTAGAAGTTATGATGCCAGTCATCTAATCCCATATCTGGCTGCCCTACTGGAGTGCCAAAAGCTAGCCAGATCCCAGATGTCAATAGAAAAGCAGAAGCCAAAGAAATTTGGCAAAAAGGTACAGAAATTATGTTCAGCAACTCCCATGACTTCAACTGATCTTCAGAATCATCTTGTAAGGTTATAAAGATGACTTGTGTTTGTCCCTCAACAGAGTAGTGGTAGTGTCACTTCTGTTCCCACATGTAGTGAATTATCATGATACCAGTGCTTCTGTGGATGCAGTTTGGTACCCTCCGAAGTTAATTCAGTTCTTAGTTTCTATGCATTGAAAGAAAAGTCAAGTAGTGAATCCAAACTGCACAATTAATGACATATTTGTTCTACTTTCTTTTTTAAATTGAGTTAACAGTTTGTCATGAATTTTTGTGAGCAAGATGCTGGTTTAATTGATTACTTCCTAAAACAAACTCCCCAACATTGACAACTTGCAGAAAAAGTAAATGAATAATGCGGTATAAATGAACAGCAGGCACTCACTGACCCATCAGCAAGGAATTCAAGTAAGCATTGCCAGTAAATTCAGGTTAGCTGATGGGAAGAAGGCCATGCATTTTAGAGGTCTCTGGGTCTTGTCAAGCTCTGAGAAGGTCAGTTATGAAAGGAGAGAATGTAAAAAATATATTTTGAGACAGTTTGGGTTCTTTTGTTCATTCGCACTAACAAATCAGAAAAACAGAGTGCACAGTTCTATGTTAGTAGTCTTTATATCAAATCTTTTACAAAAATACCTTCCTTGTGTCCAGTTTTGAAGTGACATCTTACCAGTTTAAGTAAACTGAATCCAAGTTGACTGCACCCTCTAATTGAACCGTTTGTTATTTTTATACATATGTGTATATATATGTGTGTATATATCTATATAAATTGAAAAAATCAGAAGTCATATTTTTATAAGAGCATAAGGTTCTAGATCTATTGTTTTCTTTTACCTCAAGACAAGTATCCCTCTGCATGTGAGTATTTCAAACTGTTTCTCTTTGGTTATACATATGCTTTAAACAGTAGTTATGGTCTATGGCTTTGAGACAAAGTGATTAGAGTCCTTTTTTCGCTTTTGACCTTCCTGAATAGGATGTGAAAAGTTAACGTCTTTATTTAACATTATATATATTCTGAATTTTCAAAAAATACCATAAATAAACTTCATTACTAATTGGCCATATGGCATCTATTGGGTTGGTCAAAAAGTAGTTGTGTTTTTTTTCTGGGTAAATGAAAGGCAAATTGTTCATGGGAAACAAAAACTGTATTAAACAACATAGTGTCCATTTTGTTCAATTACCTTTCGCCATCTTTCAGGCAATTTCATGGTTCTGTGCTCAAAAAAGTTCTTATTTATTTTAGGAACAAAGCAGTTCCAAGAACAATTTGATATCCTCATCAGCAGTGAAGGTTTTACCATTCAAGGTGTTTTGTAAATAACAAAACAAATGGCAGTCTGATGGTGCCAGGTCTGGCAAATGTGGTGGATGTGGTAACACATCACATCCAAGCTGCAACAGTTTTTGATGAGTGACCAAATTTGTATGTGATCTAGCATTATCATGGAGAAACACAATATCTTTGCGATTCACCAATTGTGGATGCTTCTATGTGATGTATACATTAATTTTATCCACTTAACGACAGTATGCATCCAAGTAATTGGTTTGGTTCCTTGGAAGCAATGCAAAATAAACAATGTCTTTGAAATGTCTCCAGACTGACAGCATCACCTTCCTTTGGTGAAGATCTGCTTTTGAAGTGCTTTGAGCTGCTTCATCACACATAGTCCATGATCTTTTTAATTCATCGTTGTTGTTGATGATCCATTTGTCATCGCTTGTTATCATACATTTAAAAAATGGATCATTTTCTTCATGTTTCAAGAGAGAATGGCAGAACACAGATTAATTTGTTTGAACTCAACTGGTAACCAAATATCAAGCTTCCTAATGTATCCAAATTGTTTTAAATGGTTTTCAATGCTTGATTTTGGTATGTTAAGATTATCAGCAATCTCTTGTGTCATTAAATGCCAACTGGAGTCCATTGATGCCTTTATATTGTCGTTATCAACTTCAATTGGCCTTCCTGAGCATGATGAATCCTTCACATCATAATCTCCAGATACAAATTTAGCATGCCGTTTCTGACACTGCAGTAGTTTTAAGAAATATTCACCATACAGCTCACATAACTTTTTATGAGCTTGCACAGCATTTTTTCCTTTTTGGAAGTAATACAGCAAAATATGATGAAAAGGTTCCTTTTGGTTTTCCATTTTGAAATCGACGCCAAATAAATAATTGTTAACTAAATCTTGCACTTTTCTAAAACAAGCTTGAACTGTCAGCTGTCATGTTACATAATGAATTTGTTGTTTAAAATGAAATTAGTTACATTTCAAGACATGTATATCCTTCTGTTAAAAAGCTCCAAAATTACTTTTTGGCCAACCCAGTATATCACCAAATTCAGACTTCTTATGCTTAGCACTCCTATGGAGCATAATGATAAAATTACTGCTGTTCTCTTCCATCACTAAAGAACAGTTGAGAAAAAAGGAACTTCTAAAAGATGAGTGACGAGGATACATATATATATGCATATACATACACACTGAATATACAGCTATTTCCATCCATTAAATGCAGTTATGTGTAATGATATTAAACTACATAACTTATAACTCATTGTGGAATTTATGGATGTTAAGGCTGAAAAAGATCCCAGCTTGTTTCACAAATGTGGTTTTGTACTGAAAGGCTGGAGAAAAGATGAGCCCACAGTGGGGGGGCAGAGCAGTTTCACATGCAGGTGTGTGCTGGAATTGTGCCTTGCCAAGTCAGTGCCTTTTTTAAACACACATAGCAGAAGTGGCTAGTTGCTGGAAATATCCACATGTCAGTCTGTGGTATTTAAAGGAATAAGTTTATAATACTTCCATAAATAAAGAATAAATAAAGAAAAATTTAGGAGAGGATTCTTTGCATCTAATCTGTCCCTTGGAATTTAAATTAATTAAACTGATCCAAAAGTTATGATTTTGTGTGTTTTCTTTACATTATGATTTAGTTTTAATATCCAAAGCATAAAACACAATGAAATAACGAGAAAACTGGAAAGAAATTCTTAATGTAAGTGCATTTTCAGAAGGGACATATAGAAAGATAGAAGTCAAGAAAAAAATTGGAGAAAAAAAAAGAGAAAAAATCTACTATAAAATGCCATTTTATCCTGTATTTCTGTACACTGTTTCAGGTGACTACATAGAACTCCACAGTATGGAAAGATCACTGTGTTAAACTTGCTCTAAAAGCACATAGAGGACCAGCCCCTCAGGGCTTGTATTGGACTTCTAGTGTCTGGATTTCATTAAGAGTTTGGGCATTAGCTAAGCACCATTTCCTCAACGCTGTCAACCATAAGGTATCTCCAGGGAGATAAGGAAAAGACACTAGATTACCTGGTAGTCTTTAAAATGAGAAACCAAAATGTTCATGGAATGTAAATTCAGCAGTACACTAAGATTGAGCTGAGGTTTTCCGAACAGCAGGTTTTGGTACCTAATCTTCATGTGAACCATGCCTCGATGCTGATGTCCTCTGGACTTGGCACTTGGGTACAAAGAAGAGGAGCACAGCATAAAACCAGAACAGAGCAGTTTAATGAGGGATTGCCTTCTTTTGCTGTTCCTTACCATCATGCCATCCAGAAAGCTATGTAACTCCCTTGGATTAGTGCTGGAATCAGCAGTAATAGTACACCATAATCTCTACATGAAAAGTATGTGTTTCATCGCTGAAAATGCATTGACAGCACATGGCACAGGAACAAAAATAAGTGGAATATTAACATACCGTACATTACAGATTAATATCCCAGTCATACAGACAAAATGCAACTTGTAAATGTTATATGGGAACAAAGCCTGAAAAACTTTTTTACTGTGAGGGTTACAGAGCACTGGAACAGGCTGCCCAGAGAGGTTGTGGAGTCTTCTTCTCTGGAGACATTCAAAACCCGCCTGGACGTATTCCGGTGTGACCTAGTCTAGGTGATCCTGCTCTGGCAGGGGGGTTGGACTAGATGATCTATCGAGGTCCTTTCCAACTCCTAATATTTTGTGAATATAGGATTCTGTGAATTCCTATCATTAATATTCTAAATGAATGTTGCCTCAACTAACCTTGAAAATCCTATTACCAACTGGCAATATAATTAAGATACGATACCTCTTTGCTTATAATAGTTGGAGTTATAAATTACTGAGTGTATCTAAATAACCACCGTCAATTAATGTGAAATTTCTGACTATGTTGTACAATGTTTATTGAAAGCAAGCTTTAAAGTACTACATATGCAGGCCGACATTACTTATGCTTACTTATCAAGCATTTACACAGACAGTTCAGTCTCAGTAACATGAAGTCAATGTAATCCTTCCATATTCACTGGGGGGTTTTTGTTATTTTTGTGTGGTTTTTTTCTTTTTTTTTTTCTTTAGAAGTTGATTTCCAAAGCATATCTCTTGTTTTGCCCAGTACTAGGAGGTATTTTCTTACTAGAGGACTAAGGAAAGCTCACGGAGGGGAAGGATGCTGCCTTCTTTTTCTTTTCTTCTTTTGTGTCTTTTTTTTTAGTGTGTTATTTTATAGTTGGCAGCTTTCCCCTAACAAAATTATTTCTAGTGACTTTTCATGTAATTGTCACCTGCCTACTCTTTTCACTTAGCAGTGCACTTTGGCTTGTTGTAGTCCAGCTGTAAACCTGTAACAATTTCAAAGTGACAGAATGATAGAAGATCACACTTCAGCAAAATCCTTTCATGCTTTGTAATGAGTGGGTTTTTGTCCACAGTGAACATTATTTTAACATAACATTTCAAAATGTTTCAAATGTAAGGTTGTGTTGACTGACAAAAGAAGTTTTGTTTTCCTTTTATGCAGGAAAAAGATTTTTAGAACTTGGGAAAAATATAAAAGAGAAAAATAAATGGAAAAATAAATGGAAAAAATCTGAAGACTTCATGGCTCTTACTGAAAATCTGAAGAACATAAATTATTATAGCCTGAATTTTCAAATATGCACTTATTCATTCTGTTGATGGTAATAGAAACATCTCTGAATATCCCTTCCTTAAGTTCCCTGCATTAGCCTTAGTTTAACCAACACATCCTAGGTATTACATATATCTAAACAAAGATACAGCCGATGTTTTAAAGCATACAGGAAGACAGTACTTATTTTTGCCTTTCAATTAATTTACTTTTTTATGGAACCTTAATACTTTGTGTTACTGTACAAAAATTCAAAAAGGAAACTGTCATTAGCAATAATTGTCCACCTGGCAGCCATTGCAAAGTATACATTCATATGCAAAATGTCTTAGATAATTAAATACTGAACTTTCTGTGAGATAGAGAGGTGTGACACATTAATACAAGCCACACGGAACAGGGAACAGAGGTGACTTTAAAGTTGCTCAGAAGAAATTCCCAGGCACAAAAGCAAAAGGAAGGTGAGACAAGGCAGATTTAGCTTGCTCTGTTCTGCAGCTCTCTCCATTGTAATCTTGCACTTAGAGCAGCCTACAGTGATTCAGATCACCTAGCGATGGTACTGTAGCAGAAGTATTTTTGAGGTTCTGAGAACATGCATCAACAAAAGTAAATTACTCGCAGGTCGAGGGTATGACCTTTAACAAGTCTTGAACAAAAAGTCAATAGTGCCTAATACAAGTGTCAAAGAGCAAATGGAAGAATAGATAGAAATATTCAGAGGGTTATGGAAGATCTGGTCTTCAAAATCCAGATCATTTAGTGCAAGACAATATAAATGTGACTGTTAGTGACCAGGTGCAAACACAATGGTTTTCATATTGCACAGAATTATTCATATTCCAGAATTTGACCTGGAAAAACTCTTGTTTCCAAGGGTAAGAAGAAAGACTCTGTTAATTGAGGTCTGGTCATGTGAGCATACTGTTTCACAGTCTCTGATACTCTCCCCACTCCTCCGTTTCTTTCATTTACACCTTTGAGTAATGTCTTCCAGATTACTGGCCTGTTGGATTTCAAAACAATTTCTTAATCATTTGTAAGTAAGTTACTACACACTAAACTGAAAATATTATAAATATATAAATGTAATAATCAAAAAGAGAGTAACTAGCATAGCAGCTCTAAATCCTTGTGTTTTTTTCAGGTGTTCAGCTTGGTGTTGAATATTATGAATTTTAAATAATAATGAAAGTTTGTGTAGGGTAATTAGTGAGAAGATGAAAAAAGAGATTAGTTAAAGTTCACTATTACTCCCTCTCTTCTATACAGATTTAGACAGTGTTTATCACTGCTCTAAGAATATTCCTATAAGCAATGTCACATCTGTCATATGTTGATTCCTCTCTTCTCTCCAGCCCCAGAGGAGAACTGCATGCCAGCATACCATAGTGAGTCTTGCTGCAGCATGTTTTCTGGGGTTTTAGGTGTGAATAGATACATTGATATTTTAAAAGGGCAAGACCCGAGAAAAACATTTTGTAGGGGGCAAAATGTTGTTCAAAAACTTTGACCAGTGGGGTATGTGAGGGCATTTTCTGGAAGAATTAGATCTAAGTATGGGACTAGCAGCTAAGAAGATTGAGCTCCATCACAAACAATGTGGTCTTACCGGAGGGTAGAGTTCTGCTGGATCAAGAAAGAGAAGCTGGCAGTCATTAATTCTGTCAAAGAGCTTTAGGGAAGACATGTGGAACAGCCCTGGAAAAAGACTGAAGTTCAGGATTAGAAATCTGAATTTTTTTCAGAGTCCTGTCAGAGGTGTTAAGAGAAGTATGGAAGCAGCAATGAAAAAAATATAGCAAGAACCAAAGAACTTAAATAAGAAGGAGAGCATGAACAAGCTACAGGAAAAGTTCTTATTGAAGCAATGTGCAGTATTGATCAGTGACAACCTTGTAGTGTGTGTGCTTTCCAAGTTTAAGTGTAAGAGATGAGAACAAAAGAGGTAGGATATAAATGGCAAAATGGAAAAGTAATACAGCACGTCACGAGCTCACATCCTATATATATAAGCCAGTTAATTAAGATTGAAACCCACTTACTTCCACCTAAACAGTAACTGGGTTGGACTACCTTCACAGGTCTACCCTGGTCCAGACTATGCAGTTCCTCTTGTTTTCATGACAAAACTACCACATACCTCTGGAGGAATGTGTTACAGCCTTTGCAGCTAACTGTCCAGCAATGCTGTGTCTCCCTAGCAAGTCACATTGTTTCCCTGGGCAGTGAAAGGGATGGCTACAGAACCACAGTTTCCCTCCAGCTCTGTCATGGAGTCTATGTGGCATGAAAGACTCTGGCACGTCTTCCCATTGATGGATATTACCAAAGTAGGGGGAAAGGTAGTTGTTCGGTTTGGTTTGGTTTGGTTTGGTTTGGTTTTCATTTTTTCTCCTTCGGTTACTGCTGGAATGTGATTAATAGATAATCTGCTTTGAATATACCGTACATTGTTTAATATCTTGAAATGAGTGCATCTATGTACAGTACAAAATAACAGAAAGAGAGAAGACCACTGCGACCTTCAATGGTTACAAGGCCATATTAAACATTTGCCTTTTGTTACCCGGGTTCAAATACCAGATGACTCACTGGTTTTGATAGAATTTGACCAATGTAATAGAGATTAGAATTCACTCCAAGTCCACAGGCATGAGAAGTGTTCTTGATTGGCAGCCTGCATCATTTTTTCATTTAATTATCAGAATGAGTATTATGGTTAATGTTCCATAAATACATTTTAATATATGTAATACAGTGTAGCCCATTTCTGTAAGAAAATAATTTTAACATACAGCTCTCTTCTGCCTGCTCACTCTCTCTCTGCCACACAAACATGCGCATGCGCACACAAATGCTCTTACACTCTACTGTATTCTAATGTAACTAATGATTATAGCTTTCTCATTCTGGTGACAGTACCAACCATTTAATGCAATGCAGAGGCATAAATAAAATGTGCTACCAGTGCTTGAAGTAATTTTAGAAATTACAATGCATTTTTGCACTGTAAAGCATAAAGAACACTACCATAAACAGTAACATTTTTATAATTCATCCTAATTAAAAAACCCCGGTCTGCCTTTAAATTTAATTAGAATGCACCTTCTATAGGAGATTCATTGGAAGCCAAGTAATTTGCATGTTTACAGATGATGTATTGTGTGGAAGACAGGCTTAGTGCCAAAAGAATTCTCCAAGAAGTGTTTGTATGTTAAAGACACTTTAGGTAGCAGTGTCAGCTACTGATTGATGGATCCTGAATTCCTGAAGCCTCATTCTGTAGATTTAAAGGCACATAGATATATTTCCCCTCTGATCTACTTCTAAGCAGATGGTTTCAACAGCATAACATTTTACACAGATAAGCTCAAATGGCTACTGCCTTGTCATTTTTCAAAAATGTAGCTGAACATCATGTCTATGGGAATTCCTTAATTCTTTTAGATGGATTTATATTTAATTGCTAAAGCACTACAGAGTAGGTATAAATAAAACTGGTTTATATCCAATATATGAATACACAGGAAGATGAAATCATAGATTTCTTAGTTTCTGTGTAGTTTCTTTTCTTCCATCATGACAAGAAGCATCATGACTTGACAGAGATTTTACCTTTTGTTCTCAAACACTAAATGCTTTTTTTGGCACAGCACCTCAGCTGCCTAACAGGATGACAAAGATCTGTTAGCCTGCCCCATAGAGCAGTGCCCTCTAATAGGGGAGTTTAGCAGAACAGCATGCAACAAAACATAGGCAAATTATTGCTAGAGCATTGTGATACCTGTGCCTTCTTTCTAACTCCATCTTGGATCTGAGGGAATAACTCTTCCTGTGGAAATATTGATCTTCTGGGAGGTGTTTTTTTTTTTTTACAGAAATCTTGGAACTAGTTCATTGGGAAAGAAGTAAAGGTTATCTTTAATTATTAGAAGTATGGGCAGGAGGGCAACGAAGTTGGTGAAGAATCAAGAGCACAAGTGTTATGAGGAGCAGCTGAGGGAAATGGGGCTGTTTAGTCTGCAGAAAAGGAGACTCAGGGGAGACCTCATTGCTCTCTACAACCACTCAAAAGGAGGCTTCTTCTCCCAAGTAACAAGCAATAGGGTAAGATGGCATGGACTCAAGTTTAGATTGAATATTAGGAAAAAAATTTCACTAAAAAGGTTGTCAAGCACAGGAACAGGCTGCCCAGGGAAGTGGTTGAGTCACTATCCCTGGAAGTAATTAAAAGGCAGATAGATGTGGCACCTGGGGACATGGTTTAGTGGTGGACTTGGCAATGTTAAGGCTAATGGTTGGACTCGATGATCTTAAAGGTCTTTTCCAACCTAAATGATTCTATGATTCTATGGTGGTAATAGGAAGAACATTAACATAGTCCTCATAGCTTTGCTCTGAGCAGAGCAAGAATTTTACCTACTCAGGATGGCTTGGGATACTTCTGCAAATTAGTTAATATTTCTAGGGATTTATTTCAAGATTTCTCATGAACCATTTTACATCTACCAAAGGAAAAGCAGCTTTTCAAAGGTCTAGTGTACGGAGACAGTTTCCCAGTGATTTTAAAAATTATTTTTTTGAGGTTTTGAAAATTGAACAGTTGGTTGCCTATGGTCATCTGAAGATGGACTCTATCCCTTGAGAGTCTACATGCACCTCTTGATTTTTCATACGAAGAACTGTATTACTGATGCTTCTTCACGACCCTAATTTTGAAAGCATATTTAACGTTGCTTCAGAAAAACTTCCATAATGAGGAGCGGCTAAGGGAACTGGGGTTGTTTAGCCTGGAGAAGAGAAGGCTGAGGGGAGACCTCATCACCACCTACAACTACCTAAAGGGAGGTGGTAGAGAGGTGGGTGCTGGTCTTTTCTCCCAGGTGATGGAGGATAGAACAAGAGGAAATGGCACCAAGCTGTGCCAAGGGAGGTTCAGGTTAGAGATAAGGAGGAAGTTCTTTACTGAGAGGGTTGTCAGAAGCTGGAACAGGCTGCCCAGGGAGGTGGTGGAGTCACCATCCCTGGATGTATTTAAGGAGCGGGTAGATGAGGTACTTAAGGATATGGTTTAGTGGGTAGACAGGAACGGTTGGACATGATGATCTCGGAGGTTTTTTCCAACCGAGCGATTCTGTGATTCTGTGATACAGGAATGGTTATCAATGTCAAGTTATTATGAGTTTAAGTAACTTTACCTCAATAATTTCTAGCAAAGATAAATTAGGACCTTGCCAAATGTACGCAAAAATAATGAAAGTTTTCCATTTTTGATATGGCCTTCTGAAGTGAGTTATCCTGTTAACACTAAAGGAAAACAAACAAACAAACAAAAAACACAAAATAAAACAAACAAACAAAGAACCCCCACTTTTATCTCCATGTTGCTCTCTGCATCAGGGCTTTTCTTTACTATATTCAGAGTGCTGAGCCGTGAGTTAGAGTCCTGATTAGTTTCAGTGGCTCACACATCTTTTATCTTAACATGTTTCCAGACACTTCTCATAATCTCATAATTCTTTATCAATCTGGTGTGAGACTTGACTATTAAGCAGACTCTGGGAGGAGGGCAACTTCTTAGAGGCACTAACCTTTTTGTGTTATTGCTAATGTTGTCAATCCACTGTTATTTCCCCTGGAGTCTAAATCTGTCTCTTATAATTGTTGTCACCTGGACCTAGAGTACGAATGATTTTATGTAGCTGTGATGCCAGCCACAGATTTTGTGACAATGTTGAATCTTTATTCTTTTAGACATATTTAACCTTTTAATAAGCACTTCAACAGTTCATTGTGAATGCACCAATTAGTTTTCAATAGAACTTAGAATGTTTTAGAAGTCTTCAACAAATGCTGCTTAAGATCATATTACGTTCTAGTGTCAGCCGATATTAGCACTGCTAACAGTACAGTGCTCTAATATATTTTGTCAAAATGTTTCTTAAAATATTAAACATTACTTAAGGCTCAGATCAAATAGAGGGCATTGGAGAATTACAATAAAAGATTTGAAGTTCTTTTTCTCAGAATTCTTTTCTAGTTTCATTCTTGTGCGTTTCTGGTTTGCTGTCCTTCTAACTCCAAGAATAATGTGTTATTTTCTAAACAGAGGCTGGGATAGATGGAGGGTGGCCTATTAAAATATCTTTCTCCAGGATATGCTTTGCTATCCAGAACATTCTATTAATCCAACTTTATTATCGCACTTCAGTGGGATTTTGCAGCCAAATTCATAAACTACACTTGAGTTTCAAGGTGCCTATATCTCCTTTGGAAAATCTGGCTGTAAATGCAAAGCAGTTGACCTTGAGGGTATCACATCCTGTCATATCACATTAAACCTCCAATAGGCAGGATTCAAAGTGTAGGACACATTCATATGAAAGATTCTGGATGCCTTTGAGTGTCCTAGCACGTAGCTGCTGAAAATGTGAGTATTCATAATTACTGGTAGGTAAATTTCAGAGCATTCACTGAAACCCATAAACTTCATTGTATCTAGGGACAACGAATTAGATGATGGATCAGATTCTTAGCTCCGGCCATTGAAATGGATATCTTGCACAACACCCTGTGGTAGAGTAGTGATTCACCTCTGTGAGCTTATTGTGCAATTTCTGTCTAAAAGATAATGTGTAAAAGTCTGAGTTGTCATGGTAACCACAAAACTTTCCGAAAGTTTGAAAAGTAGTATCTGAAACGCATATGTGTTTAATAGTGTTTGTTTCAGCAAAAACTGTAGTCATGTCATCTTACAGCTTACCTAATCAGTCCTTTTCCTGCATGCCTCCCTTCAGGCATAATACAGGCAATATTTCTAGTTCACGTAAGCTGCAGTTTCCTGGCACACATAATGACAGTACACAGCGAAAATGAGTTGAGCCTGATGCCTTTCTTTGTAAGTTAATCAGTTATAATACAATCTCACAGATCTATTAGAGCAGCAGACCTGGAGGCAGGATTTTTGACCCTGGTATTACCATTCATGAACAGTTTAATTTCAGTTTATTTAATCTTATACTAATAATGCAGTAATAGAGTCTTTTATATATATATGTGTGTGTGTGTGTGTGTGTACGTGTATAAATGCCAGCAAGGTTGTGCTTAGTTAGGAATCTTAGAATAAATATAATATTAGAAATTCCCATTCAGAATATTATGCAACAACTGCTTGTAATGCTGATATGAGTTATAACAAATACAGTTTTGAAGATCTTTACATTTGTATACAGTGCTTAGTGTTTAAGATTATTTATAGAATACACAACAGGCAGAGAATGCTTATTTAATTACTAATTTAGTTATGTCCTAAATCTAATAATATCTCCTATCCTAGCCTCATTGTTGTTCTCACAAAAGTTGACACAGGTGCATGGCTGCAGCTCACTGCTGTGAGGCATTCAAAACTTTGTATAGCCTTATTTTGTTACAACGTATCTCCATTATATTCTCTGAGATAACTTGTGCATTCAGCTTTGACTGCACAGTTTTCTTCTTATAATATTATGTTCTGGGTTGAACTATCAACTACAAATGTGAAACTTTTCAGCCTAAACTCAAGCCACTACTGCATGAACAAAGATCCAGCCAGTACCTCAACCGTCAAACTCGAACATAATAACCGTGAGTATGGCCACCTCCTTTGTTCTGGTGTCACTCAAATACAGAGAGAAGAATAGGATTTCATCTAATCTCATTCTTGTATTTCTTCATGTATTTCAATATAGATGTAACATTATTGTTAACATTTTAGTTATTCTCTTACTGCTAATGGAAAAGTTGAGTCCAGGCTGTCAGAAAAATGCAGACTTACTTTATATACCCTGTCCTCAGCTGGTGCAAAGTTTAAGTAAATTATGGTAATTGATAGCTTGTGAGGGTCTGGTCCCTCTCATATGTCTGAAGACTGGGACAGGTTTCTGGAATTTCTCTCAGATACAAATACTTGCCTGGGATTAAAGAAAAAAAAGAACCTTCCAAAAAACCCCAACAAACACAAAAAAAGCATTCCCATGAATATGTTTGTTTGTGAGATTATGTGAAGATGAAGGTATGCAAATACCTTTGATCTTCCAAAACAAGAGGCTTGGAGTTATTTACATAAAGTAAAATAAATTAAGTTTAAAGCTCATTAAAATCTTATTGCACCTGTTATAATAACTCAGTGAAAAAAAATTCAAAGGTTACCCAAAGTAGATGCTTTCTCTGTGATATTTAAATGAATGGGTGGTGCATTTTGGCCATGAACAACATCAAAGTGCACTATTCATGTTCTGGGATTAATGCACTTATAATGCTGAAGTTAATCATCATGCAGTCATATGAAGAAAGTTAAGTTAGTTTTTACAGAGGAAGAAGAAAAATCCCTGGTGTTGCTATTCGTGTCTGCAGTAAAATAAAATCTCCCTGAGAAACAGAAGAAATCTTTTTAATTTTATGTCTCGTGGGAAAGTCTGTGCACATAACCCAAGGCAATTTCATTGCACCTTTGGTGGAGGATGAAGAATTAAAATGCTCTAAGTCACACTTATATTTCTTCAGTACAAATTTTCAGTGCAATATTACTAATAGAAGAGGAAATCTACAATTAATAATGAGAATGTGTATCTCTAGCAGCTTTGGTTTCCCATGACAATTGAATTATTTATTAGAAATTATTACAGAGTAACTCAGATTAAATAGAAAAAATATCCCCCAAACCTTAAAATCTCCAACATCAACAACAAAAAACCTTTTGTTATTTCTTCATAAGAGGGTAGTGGCAATGAGAATCCACCAACCAGTAAGATGATATTCCATTCAGAGCTAATTCATTGATCTGATAAAAGGAATCGCCTTCCTTATTTTGTACATAAATTAAATGTCCTGGTGTTATGAATTAAAAGGAAATAGATTAGACTGTATAAATTATTCACAGGGACCTGTGGCGATAGGGAAAGGCAGCAGACACAATGAATAGAAATGCTATTAATTCCTTTACAGACTAACATGCATAAAGATGAATATAACAGTAAATGAAAATAAAAAGGCTATGGTAAGTCATACTGAAAGTGTGATTGCAATCTGTTATTCACAATACAGGCTTCCCCTTTCCTGCCTTTGTCTCATTGCCATAAATTGGACACTATGATTGCACTATAGCAATGTTTAACTCTGGAGAAATAGATTTTTTTCCACCTGGGCATATACTGTTTGGGTTATTGTCCATTCTCAGCCCCAAAACTTTTCATTAAGCTCCTGTCAGCTTTTGATGCGAGTAGTGGGTGCATCCCTCAGCTCAGGACAGCCTCTGCAGGACTCTCCTCAGCCCTCCAAAATGCTTTCTCACCCCACCTCCCCTGAGCTCAGCTGTGCTGGGGCTCACTCAGCTCTGTTCCTGCCCCACTGCTTTCAGATGTCACCTGGGCATCCACCTTCACAGTCCTGCGTTATCCCTCATTTCTGCATCAATTTGTTTATGCCTCAGTGGGAAGCACCAGTGGCCTACAGGACCTGAGCCAGTCCTTGCAGGGGGGCTGCCTCTCACATCCAGGGAGGCATGACAGTAGGTCTTTTCCCTTCTTTCAATCTCACCAAACTTGTATCTACCTCTCAGTAGTTTCAGCAACTCCAGAAAACTCTGTATTAAGATTTTCTAGTAGGAACTTTGAGCATGCAAACCCTTTATATAGCAATCGTTCTCTCTGCTCACCAAAAGACAATGACAGAGAACTTTCTACACCATAATTTCAAATTATAAATCCTAGATTATATACACATTTGTTATTCCTTCATTTACTTTTCTGTATGTCATATGCCTAAGAACCCCACTGCTGAGTTCAGTGCTGCATAGAAATAGAATAAAAAGTGGTCTCAAATCAAAATTATTTATAATTTAAAGACTTCTGGGTCACTTTTATTTTGGATAAGAAATAGCTGACTATGCTTTGGTTTGGGCCTTAAATAGCAAACTGGTGGTAAAAACAGACTTTAAGAACAAAGACTGTGGCTATTCCTGAGATGGTTGTAAGACACAAAGTAGATAACACCAGATGAGAAAGCTGAAGGAGACAATGAGATAACTTTCGCACTAATTAACAATGATATAGAGATACCAGTCTCCAGATGTTGTCTTCTAGATGCATTTATGTTGTATGCAAAAGCACAGGCTTCACAGGCTGCATTTCACTTCAGTACATGTTTGCATTGTTGCAGTGCTGCATATTACTTATTTCCAGAAGAAACAGGAGTTTCTTAACAATAATAGTAGTTAATATGATATGGGGGGGGGGGAAGCAAAAATTAGGCCATCAACGCTTGTACATGCAAGATAATTAATGGTTAGTTAAGATGATGGAGGAGCTTCAGACAGATTTAATCAAGTAAGACCAATGTGTAAAAATTTCTGATTCAATCCACAACACAAGAGCAAGCCAGAGACAGCAGAAGGGCAGGAGAATAAAAGGTTAGCATCTGATAGAGCAACTAAATAGCATGCAAGTAAAAACCAAGAATCCAAAGGAATCCAGCCCAATGCAGAGCTTGGTCTGGCTTAGTTAGAGACAAGCAGACCTAAATCAGGTTTTTGCTTTGCTTACATTGCTGAGAGATATTCTCATTTCAGTGAAAACATGTTTCAGGTTTATGATTATTTGATGAGTGTCAGATTTGCATACTCAAGCAAAATGGGTTTTATGACATCATTTGCATTTTGAGGGTATTCTGGAAGGTCTCCTAAAGGTTTGGCATAGCTGACTGAAAGGCAGGATATGCATGCTGTGAAGAATGTCAGCATTAAAATAGAAAAAGATTAGATTTTCCAAATCAAAATGAAAAATAGAAGTTTCCATGTTACAAGTGCTTTTACTCACTTTATTCTCCCCAGCATTCTTTTCTTTTTGGGGTCTGAATGAGCCAGGTGCAGGAAGTGTTCTGCTGCCACAGCTTAAAATGTATGTTAGCTAGAAGAAAATTCCTTTCTGCCCTGTCTCCCTGTTGGATAAGCATAGCTTAATTTACTGTCTCTCTCATTTCCCCGTGGCTAAGGTTTTGGTCATTTACTTCTCTAGGGCCATTGGTTTAACTTTTGCATTTTGAAA
>NW_010199904.1:19367-22651 GCF_000695765.1 Mesitornis unicolor
AAAGAGTCCCTCTATATCTTCTAACATCTGTACTTGAGGAACATGAATTCTAAAATTATTTCAAAAAGTCTGCACTCAGTCCCTTAGGCCAATCTGAAAGTATTTTCTTAATCAAATTTAAACATTGATTAACCAACTTCCTTTCCACAGAGAAGAACATGACATTCTGTCCCAAAAAAGGCAGCAGAGCTATTTGAGCTAAAAACAGCATTTCGTGCAGGGAACGAAACAGCCTTTGTCTTTTAAGTCACTCTGCATTGCTGGAAGAGGGTTTTTGTTGTGTTTTTTTTTTCATTTCCATAAATATATTACAGTAGACCAGTGTGATTTTCAAGATGTATAGAAATTGTCTATTTTTATAACATTCAGAAACCTGAGCTTTAATTTAAAGAAACTGAAAATCAGACTCTGGTCCAAAGACATCTGTTTTTTTTTGTTCCTCAGTAACCACTCTAGACTAGGTGCATAGAACTTCCCAGTGTTTTAAACAGCTCATCTCAGGCTTCCAGTAGATGGAATACACAAAACTAGTTTACACTAAGCTGTGGGTCTTAAGCTTCCAACTTTTGCCTCACACATAATAGCACTTAAGTTCTAAATCTTAAAATTCTAACTTTTCTTAAATACTGTTGGGAAGAAGTCTGAATGCAAATAAGGGCATAAGAATAACAAGTGACCAACAATTGACTGTCTCAGAAACTGGATGATGAAAAAACTTATTGTCAGTTGAATGTCTCAACTTATCCTGAGATAAGGAAATGTAAATACAGTCAGTTAGAGAAAGAGCATGATAACATTACCATAATTTGGAAGTCAAGTTTGTAAGTAAAAAGGGAAAGCAAATGGGATGTAATCAGAAGAGTCAAGAAAAAAGAGGCTGGCACAACCTCATCAGATCTCCCCCAGTGGATGTGTCAATTATGTCTCGCACACTTATCATTGGCGATAATACTCTGAATCTGTAATAGGCATCTACACTAGCTTTTGAAATAATTTCTAACAAGCGGATGGGTGTTCGACCAGTTTCTACAACTATTTCTATTACTTTTCGTTTTGCCACCTGCATTAAATATCTATTTAGACCCTTTTAGCCTGACATTTTTTTCCTTCCTTTCTGCAAGAAGAAAATAGCTTAGATTTACAATGTAGTCTTTCATTACATGGCTTTAAAGAAAAATAAATTACAGAAGTGTCATATCATGTAACAGCATAATAAACCACTGGTAAATTATTAAGTGCTGGGTAGTATTTTTTTATCATACTTTATTAAGTATTAACTGTCTAAGGCATGTTACTGGGAGGTGGGGCTGTCAAGGATTTTGTATTTTGTTCTTTGTTTTCTAATGATGCTTCATGTACCAAGAACTTCTCTGTGACTGAGATTTTAGGGTCTGCCAGCTACGCAGCTGCTGCTTTTCTGCATCTCTATCTTGTCACAGCCTCCCTATGTAATAATGTGTTTCTGAAAGCTATAAATTAATAATAAAGACGACGAGGGTCAGTTCTATGCCCTTTTCATCCCAAGTTACCGCACTTAACAGAGGCTCTTGAGATACTGCTGCTTCTTCTGTACTTCCATCAATTCTGAGGCACTCTTCAGATTATGTCACACACTCATTCTCCTCCCCAGCCCCCGCTTCCTCCTTCTCACCTCCCCCATTGCTTGGCTCTTGATCTAACGCAACATAATTCAGTGTGAACAAGCATAGCATGCCAAAAAAACAAAGGAGAGTGTTTTCTTCAGATCAGATATTTGTTATCAATTTGAGCAAAGAAACTGGTTCAAATGTACTGCAGACACTGGATTGCTGACAAAGAATCCTCATTTATCATGCCAGGGCTTTTATTTTCACATGTGGTGAATAATAAGAATGTAAATTGGCCCTTGGTAGTGAATTTTTTTTTTATTTCATATGGAAACATCAATACCACTCTAATCTTGCTTAATTAGGACCAATATACCATGCACAGGATAAAAAATATTGTAAACATCTATTTACCAGTTAGTATATTTCTTGGCCAGGCACTGAATAGATAATATGAAACAAAAAAGCTGTATGCATACAAATGACATTGTATTAAGTATCACCTAGTCATATTATACCAAATAAAGATGTATAGAAATTCAGATTTTAATGATCTGATTTCAGATCATGTGTAATTCATGAGTCAGTGGGGGTATTTAAATGAATTAAATTGTCTCAGAACCATGTTTTTGTGCAGCTAGAATTCTGACTCTGATACATGTTTTAAAATTATCATGCTTGTGGGATGTTAAAGAGGAAATTATTTGATGTCTTAGTGAGAAAATATTTATTGATCACCCTTATTAATTATTTTGCATAAGTTCTCTATTTATTTTTCCATGTGTAAACTAGTTGGTTAATGTACTGAATGGCATCATATAGCCCATTATGATTGAAAATAATGGAACACCTTGGAAACTTTCAACAAATGCTTATATTGTAGAAAAGCAAAAAATAGAAGACAGTTTAGATGAAACAGTAAGACAATAATTCATATTATGATTATAACCAAGTTAATTAAATAATTTGGTTTTAATCCATTTTTAGTCAGAGTTAGTCAAACAGAGATTTTCCAGATGACTAAAAGCCTTATTTTCTGCAGAACTTGAAGATAATTTTCCCAAAAGGCCTATCTTTAGCAAGGCATTACCAAACTGATAATATGAAACTTTGAGCTTCCTCAACACTTTTTTGACTTTTCAACCACCTCGTCTGTCTTCTTTCCTGTTATCAACACCTACACAGGCCACTCATACATTTCTTTAGAAGTCTGTAGATGGGCCATATTTAGAGAAATGCATCAAGCATAGTGATTAGAGGTCAGTTCAGTGTTTTATAATGGTTATTACATGTATGAGTGAAAGAGCATCCCAAAAGCCAGATGTATTCCAGGTGCTTTCAGTAACTTTTAAGGTCATTATTTTCTTGGCATAGTTCTTATGCTGACAGCAGCTTAAGTGGTACCAATCATTTAATTTCAAAATTCCCACTGACATTTAGGTATCATGTACTTCATGCAGGGACCAGACATTGATTCTACCAGAAAAAACACTTGCTCTAGAGAGCACACTAGCACTTGGCCAGCCAGTAAACTGTGATACTCTAGGGGAGCAAGCCAGTAAGAAAGGAACAGGGAATGAGGAACATTACTGAGGGAATATTTCTCACGTCAATGTCCTAGCTAGCTTCTCTGGTTGGTGCTACCTGAATGTTGAGTGCAGTTAAGCTGCTGCTGTAGTAACAGAGAAAGCAACAGTA
>NW_010199904.1:22682-29506 GCF_000695765.1 Mesitornis unicolor
AGACAAATTTTAGAAGATGTCTTGGTTAGGAGCCAAGGACCACACCTTGAATGTTTCTTTCTTAATTGGGGTGCTCTTTACATATAGCAAATTCACTCCCAAAACCTTACTCTAGGTGAGCCAGAAGCATCACTTCCCTTGCGAAAACCTGTCCTGGGGCCGTGGAGAAGGCAGCATTCACCATGCAACATAGTATCCCATGGGCTAGATCTATATGAGTACCAAAAGTGTACTCTGAGCTGGTCTCTGCAGATGAGTCACTTTGTGTGGAAAGCTCATATGCATGCCCATAAATCCTTCTATTCTTTTGGTCCTTGGACTGTGCAAACACAGAAGGTGGCCAGGGAGAGAGTTATAGTTGCCCTGAGCTATAGCTGGTGCCAGGACTGTGCTGTCACTTAATGGCAGAAGGGATGGAGTCCCCGTGCCCAAGAACATTCCTCAACTCTGCTGAGGGAACTGGGGTAAATGTAGACTGTGACATATTTAGTCTGCAGTGCCCTTCCAGAAAAACCATGCTGAGCATAAGTTTTAGGAACGAGTAGTAAGATATTTTAAGCAAACTCTTTTGCTTATGTGACTGTATGAAGTATTTGCACATTTTGAATAGGTGTCTTCCTTTAAATACCATTTACTTTACACTGTAAAGTAAATTACTTCAGTGAATGTTCTTTCATGTGAAAGACTGCCGTAAAGCAAGGAATTAGCAAGACAAACTTTCTTCTAATTAAATTTCTGTGCTACACTCCTCATCCCAGTAACTGAATGCTATAACATGTGATTAGAATAAAACATGAACTTCTTCATTCCTTTCTGCTGGGAGAAACAGTAGATTATTTTTGTTTTATTTTAAAACAGCTCTTGAATTTTACTTCGTTGCATTTGATTTTATTTAATTATCTATTTAATATGTACATTTATGTATCAATTTTATGCACTTTTTTATTATTATTGTCACAAACTTAAACTTGAGCCTTGAAACTCACTGTCAGAACTGGGAATTTACCTGGTTTCGTTGAAACCTGTGTTGGACTGGCAATTACCCCTCTGTCCTCCACCATCCATTTGTTCCATTTAATGCATGTATTACAAAAGAAAGTGCTTTCTTTCAGCAAGTCCTTTTATTTATTTTATTTTTTACTTTAGAGCATTTTTGATAAGACACCTAAAAGTGTTCTCATTTGGTTGCTGAATGCAGCTGAGAAATCAGTTCTTTTAGTACTGGAAAAAGCATTGTTTGATTTACAGATGCAGGCACCACCTAATTGAATGAGCAAAGCAAGCAGGAATTGGCCAGGCACTCTTCTTTTATGGCGTCTCTCTATCATAGCATTCAGTGTGTTTCACAAAGTTATTAAGTATAGAGATGATGAAAGCCTGCAGTCTGTCTTAAAGTTTATCTCGAAAGTAATATATATATATATATATATATCTACAAACACACAAAGAATATTTTAAATTTCCTAGGCTTTATTCACCCAGCATCAATGGTTCAAAATGTCTCCTTCAGTAACTCACATCTAATGCAGTTTTTATTTGTTTTAGTGCTCTGTGACGCTCTCTAAAATAAATACCCAATCACTTTAACAATCTCCTAACTGTGAGTGGCTATTGTAAGAGCTATTATTTTATGATCTCTAATTCCCAACTTTCAAATACCTTGAAGATACTGAATTGAGAGAGAAGTGAACTGTATTGAATGGTAAAAGACAGATGGGTATGGTAGGCAAACCTAAGAACTGGTAGCTCCAGGCACTTTTCATCAAAGAGAGACTGTCGTTGGAACAATTTAGTCATCCATTCAACGTAACCTATTTTAACACTTGGCTTGAAGTCTGTGAGATCTTAGACACACTTGTAGCGCAGTATTGCTAATGAGGTACTTACTGCTTTTTTACCTGGGGCTTTGTTCTCTAAAAGGTATGCCTCTACTGTTTCCCTTGCAGAGTAACAAAAGAATTGCTATTGGCAGCAATTAAGAGGTTTGAATATCATTTACATTTCTTTATCTTTCAGGTCAGTGAGACACTAGCACAAGACAATTTAAATTGAAATACTCCTTTGATTCATGCTTTTTAAGGCATATTAACTTCAATCAGAAAATAGATGACACCTGAAGTCGGATCTAGCTTCTGGTCTCATAATGAAAGTATGGGTCTAATCTTCTTCTGTTAGTTTAGACTAAGAACTCTTCTGTGTGGAGACTATCCTTTCTCTGTGTCTTTTGTGCAGCTCTGACTCCTTCTGTGACGTCTATGATGGGAAGAAGCCAATACCCACTAATAAATCTGGACCACGGGCTATATGTAGGTGCCTTGCAGCCTGGATAACTCTTTCATTTCTCCCTCCGCTCATTCACAGGATGGGCACCTGGCTAAACCAACACTCTGGGATTCTCTAACCCATGGAAACATAGGAGCTTCAAGGACAAAGCATAAAATTTAGCCTCAGAATAGGTCAGAAACAGGACCTAAGTACATACAGAAACTGCTATTGGAGGATCTGTCACTTAATTGTTCTCAGTTCTCACTGGGTAAGCAGAGATGATGAGCTGAGAGCAGATACTGCACCCTCCTTCCAGTATGTATTGCACAGGCAGAGCACCATTCAGTGGTCAAGACCCAGACTCCACTGGCATTTTCTTAAAGGCTCGCACTGAGTACATCAGCCCCTGAGACAGGATGAGCATGTGGAATAAGCAGATACAAAAATGGCTGCTGAATCAGATCCTGGCTACGAGGCAAAAGCTGATCATACAGCTTAGTTCTGACATGCTTTCCAAACACATACGCGGACCGAGACTTCTCGCTTGTGAGGACTCCCAGAGAGGGCTAAGGAGCAGACTTTTCCTCCCTACCATTGCCAAACCAGGGTCTGGAGATTAAAACTAGTGGGACAGAAGCAAGAGGTGAGAAGAAGGGTAGACAAGAGCGCATTTCAACTTTGCCACTCTGCTGCTGCCAACTGCAGTTGCTCTACACTAATTATGGTACAACTACTCAACTACTTTTGACGCTTTGGAATATTGCACTGTTTTCTTGCTCCTAAGATTATTATGCATAACAATAATGGAAAGCAGTAAAGAAAATCCAGTAAATTCAGATGTCTTACAAGAACAGAAAGAAAAAAATAATTCTTTGATAGGCTGCAATGTTGTAACTTCAAATGATACATAAACTTACAATAAACTCATTTATTTTCAGACAATTATTTTAGTCCAATTTGGTTTATTCCTATTTAAGGCAAAAAGCACAGATTTATATAATATATTATTCCAATTTTGTTGCTGCATTTATAGACATATTACGAACTGTTAAACTATTCGAGTGGTGGAGATGAATAGCACACAGCTATACATAATAAATAATAACAGCATATAGCTTTATATAGGTTTGTTTAGTTTTACATTTATAATATGTATACACTACAATTTTATGTAGCAATAGATAGTTATATGCATATAGCTTAAGGTAAAATCTTTCCATTCCTCTATTAGTATAAACCACTCTTTCATACATACTAAAAGAAAGGTGGTGAAATTCACTTCAAAGCTATTTTATTCACAAGCCTTGAGAGCAGCCCTAACTGACAGAATAGTTAAACTTAAATACCTGCCAGTTCTTTATCTTCCTTATCACTAGCATTGTTGTCTTCAGAGTGAAGATACAAAAGGAGGAAATGTACTATAAATAAGATGTGAAGTTAAAGATAAGACCTACAATCACCTCCCTAATACATACTCCAACTTGACCTTGACTAACTCAAGATTGGTCTCTCCAAATAATATTACAGACAAAATGTTTCTCTAGGCGCCAAAGGGATTAAGAAGCTGATATTATTAAGGACATGGTTATAAATCTCTTTTTGCTGACTATTCACATGCATAAAAATCCTCTGTGTCCATCACGATGTATGATCATACAGCTAGATCATAACACTTATAGCTAACAGCTTTTGAGACTTAAAATGGAACAGAGTATTCATGTTCTTAGCCCTGACCCTTCTCATTGCTCACACAAGATGTTGGTCTTATTAATAGGCAGCAGGATGTTTGCCTGGAAAGCATAATTAAGGAGAAATGCAGATTTGTATGTCTTCCATCAGGTAGAAGACTGGGAAGTCATTTGGTAGACCGGAGCAAATAGGAAGGCCTAATGGAAGGCTGAGCATTGGAGAAAGTGGCTGGGAAGCTAAGGTAGTATAAAGGAAGGGAAATCAAGAGAGAAGCTTGTAAAAAGCACAAGCATAGAGAAAGGAAGCAGAAAGGACCACTAGCAAAGCTGTAGGCGTGGAGCAGTTGAGCAAAGCTGAAAGACTAGAGGAAGCATCTCACACTTGCTGCGGCGGACAAGACAAAAACTCTTTCAGATCTGGCCTAGGTCTCAACTGAAGAGAGAAGGTTTCAGCAAGGTACCTAAATATGTATGCATATGGGCATGTGTCAGGGTAGGTGACCAGAGAAAACAACAAAAGTATCAGAGAGTTGAGCATGGATGTTAAGTGTTTGAGCTAAAGAATGAGGGAGGAGGATTGCACTATTTCTAGGTTTCTAGGGGAAATTAAATCAAACTGGTTGAAAAACTGCAGGCACGGTGTTCAAGCATTTCAAGCATGAACATATGTAATTATCACAACAGCTAGATATTATATGTTACTGCTTAACACTGTGGACTTGTTCAGTTGAAGAAATATGCCTAAGGTTCACAACTGTAATTTTCTGTACTTTTCTGAGTTAAATTTCTGAACTTCTGAATGGAACATTTAGAATAGAGTTTTATCTTTTCAGAAAAAATTTTACACTTTCAGTCTCTGCTCTGAATAAGAAAAATATTTTCTATTGAACATTTACTTTCTTCTTTGAAGTCTAACTTCAACTCAAAACACATCTGTTTCAAAGATAAATCAAAGATGCAGCAGCAGCTTGTGTTCAAATGAAAACACATGTATACTGGTTTTTTAAGCCCAGACTTGAGGATCTTTAGGGTTTTAAGGCCTCAATATTTAAAATAACTTCAAGCCTGTGATATCTATGGCAAGCCTTATGGTGTTTTGGTTCTCTCCACTTTTTTCTTTTCTTTTTTTTTTACATAGTCTTTTTAGTATGCCTCAGTAGTAGGCATACATATTTCAGAAAGCGTGCTCTATCTATGTTGGATTTTTAAATGAGGCAAAGACTTTGGAAAAGCCAAGTCAGTGATGATTAAACTTCAGTGGTCACTAGTAGTCAGTCAAGTCATGGCATCCATGGTGTGTTGCTTGAAGCCTGATGGTAAGATCAAATCTGTGGATTACTTGTGTGAAGAGACTAAAATTGGAAAGATTTATGACCTTAAAGCTGAGGGTGTCTAGGTCAAGAAACATAGCTAAAGATACTTATTTCTAGCCCCAAAAGGTTATTTTTCATAACTCTAGTGGGGGAAGAAAGGAGTCGGCATGTGGTAACGACGAAATGAAATTATAGTTCATACCTTGGGAAATATGGGAATAAAAAATTACACCCACAAGCACTGCAGCTCACATGTTGTGTGCTGTTGGCAAGCTGGAAGCAATCAAGTCTTGTCTCTTCAGACAAGTTTCTCAACAATGCTATGATTTCTTTCCAGAAGAAAGTTGAGGTTATCATAATTCAGGATTTTGTTTTGCAATCTTGAGTACTGTTTATTTATTTGACTCTAAATTGAAGGAAAAAAAGAAAAAGATTCTTCTCTTTCTACTACCCCTGCAACTCCCTAAAGAAATATAATTAACATGTTAAATGCACTAAAATATATACTGGATATAGTGAAAACTTTTGCCACTATGCTATAGGTCATCAGACTATTATTAGTTGAGGATGCAAAAATAACTTGGCATACAGCAGACTTCAGCAGAGCAGTGTTGTGGTTTAACTCTAGCTGGCAACTAAGTGCCACACAGCTGCTAGCTGACTCCCCCACCACCACCACTGTGGGATGTGGGAGGAATCAGAAAGAATGATAAAAGTGAGAAAGAAACATGTGAGTTGAGATAAAAACAATTTAATAATTAAAAAGAGATCATAATAATAATTGTAAAAAATTGTAAGGAAAAAAGGAAAAAAATAACAAAGAGAGAGGAAAATAAAACCCAAGAAAGACAAGTGTTGGAAATGAAAACAATTGCTCACCACTGAACGATTAATGCCCAGCCCGTTCTCAAGAAGTGATACCCCCCACCAAAATCCCTCATTTACTGCTGAGCATGACATCATATGGTATGGGATATCCTTTTGGGGTCAGCTGTCCTAGCTGAGTTCTCTCCTAATTTCTTGTGCACCACTCAACCTACTCACTAGCAGGGCAAGCATGAGGAGTAGAAAAGACCTTGATGCTGTGTAAGCTCAGCAATTACTAAAACATCAGTATTTTATCAATGCTGTTTCCAGCACAAATCCAAAACATAGCCCTCACAACCTACTATGAAGAAAATTAACTCTATCCTAGCTAAAACCAGTACAAGCAGTCACTGTTAGAATAGAGCTGAAATCCCAAGAGGGGTAGTGCTATTTTAATACATTTTGAATTTGTTTGTGATTTTTTGGCTTGCAGTGATTACCTTAGCAGATACAGGCACAAAGAACCAGTCACAACTCAGTAAGTGTTAACGAAACAGCAAAAAACCTTACACAGTATAAGAGAGCCTGAGACAATTTAAGCCCTAGAGATCATCTGTATGCTTTTCTTTTCAGACTGGATATTAAATACTGTGTAAGATTTCCACCTGCGTGAGGTGTGAGCAGATACAAGACCTGCTCAGCATGGTGGCAAAACTTAAAGAGGAGGTTGAGACGCTGAGGTCCATAAGAG
>NW_010199905.1:0-2200 GCF_000695765.1 Mesitornis unicolor
ATAATGCCAATTAACTGTAGCAAGAATAGGAGCAATGGTAATACAGCAATCAAAGTTATACTCAGCTCACAAACAGCAGCTGCTGGCTGTACGCCAAGGACAACATGACAGGGGTAAGCCTCAGGAACTGAGATGGGCTACCATTAAAAAGGGATCAAAGAAGCAGTAAGGAGTCATCCCCTGCAAGCTCCCCAATGTATAGCAAGTTTGACGTTTATGGGATAGAATACATCTTTCTTGGTGAGCTTGGATCATGCCTGAATCATCTGTCCTGGGTCACCTATCCCAGAGAGTCCCATGCTCTTGCTCCCCCTCCTTTCTCTTGTGCTGAGAGAAGAAAAAACGCCTAAAAGAAACTGTAACCACAGCTGCAAGCAGAACCTTGAAAAAACGTAAATATCTGCCAGCAAAATAAAAACAATGACCTTATCAGCTTCATAAGGAAAACAATTCCATCCTGGCCAAAGCTGTAATGTCAAATTGTGTTAATCAAAGATCAAAAAGTGCTTTCTGAAAAATCCAGTTCTGACTAAAGCATTAAAAGGGATTCTACAATTCAGTCCTAGCAAAACCAGGACAATACATTTATAATGATGTAGTGGGTTGACCTTGACTGGCCAACAAGTGCCCACCAAGACACTATATCACTGCTCCTCCATCAACATAACAGGGATATTGTCCCAAAATCAGGATTCTTTTACCCAGTGTGCAATGAGCCAAAAAAAACCACAGAGTTGAGATATTTGGTTTATTGGATTTCTGCGCAGAGATGGGTGCTAGGAGTTAACTCCACAAAGCTAGCACACCTTCCCCACAGTACAGGAGTTCTTTTAAAGGCCAAAGAATGTGAAATCACCTTATTTCTAAGTATACCCATATCACTTGCCTATGTGATTGGCTAACTAACCCTTTTTTTTCCATTTAAAGTGGTAGGGATTCTGGTTTTTATTAGGCATGCTCAGGGGTCCTCCTGGCCTAAGGGAGAGTATTTTAGTATATTAATGAGGTAAGTTCACAGTACCTTTATGTAGTCAGTACTTTCTACTATCTGTTCTACTCCTCATGATTAGTGCTTAAGGTTAAAAACATTAGCGGTTAGTGTCTTCCATTTGACTCCTCTTCCTACCAAGATAAGCTCAAAAACATCCCCTTCCATCCTTCATTCTGAACTGTTTCTTTTGATGTCAAGGATAAGTTAAATAAACATTCCAGGCTGACCTGTCTTTTTCGACATCAGGGGGAGAAAATACAATAGAATAGCTTGTGCATTGAAATAAGGACAGGGAGATCACTCACCAATTACCGTCATGGGCAAAACAGACTTGACTCTGAGAAATTTAATTTATTGCCAATTAATAAGAGAGTAGGACAATGAAAAATAAAAGCAAATCTTAAAACACCTTCCCCCCACCCCCGCCTTCTTCCCAGGCTCAACTTCACTCCCAACTCTTCTGCATCCTCCTCCTGAGAGACACAGGAGGATGGGGAATGAAGATTGCAGTCAGTTCATTAAGCACTGTCTCTGCCACTTCTTACTCCTCATGTTCTTCCCCTGCTCCAGCATGGAGTCCTTCCCACAGGATACAGTCCTTCATGAACTTCTCCAGTGTGGGTCCTTCCCATGGGCTGAAATTCTTCACAAGCTGTTCTAGCATGAGTCCTTACCACAGCGTGCATTCCAGACAGACTGCTCCAGTGTGGGTCCCCCATGGGGTCACAGGTCCTGCCAGCAAACTTGTTTCTCCATGGACTTAAAATATGGAAACATATTCTTCTGTACACATATTATTCTGTACACAAATTATGTCTGTATAATAATAATCTTTATATCTGAGTGGTAGCAACATATTACCATATTTTTAAATAGACGTGAATGGTGGTGATAGCTTCTTTTTATGAACTGTAGGGTTTTGTTTTTGTTGTTGTTGTTGCTTTGTTTTTCCCAAAGAAAATCCACATGGTGTGTCTCTGCATAATTAGAACCTAGTTTTGCCCACAGCACTAAATTCAGCATGGTGAGTACAGGCCTAATTATAATAGTTCCTCCATTTCTCCATTAGTTAGGAGCATGCCTTCCTTTTACTTACATGTATCCTAATTCCTGTAACTTGCATATCTAAAGAACCATTGTGACTATTAATAATGACTATTGTGTAGTCATTACAAGATAATATAATCATAGAATGGTTTGGGTTGGAAG
>NW_010199906.1:0-25619 GCF_000695765.1 Mesitornis unicolor
GGGTTGGACTAGATGATCTTTCAAGGTCCTTCTGTGATTCCACCTGCTGACATTCCATAAAGGACTCCGAAAACTGGGATTCGCCAAGTCTGTGTGCATTTGAACATATACTGAGGTTTTCTAAGATCTGGCAAATCTTTTCTTTTTAGGATTGGTCAAATATAGACAGTTTTAATAGTTAAGTACTAAATGAATAAAAATACTACAAAAATGAAATATCAACACCTTTTTTTGGCCAGAATATCCTAAACATGTGTGGTGACTACCTGAATCAACATCAGTTCTTCATTTTCTGTTCTTAAGTGTTCTGCATTTTATTCCAATTTTTATTTTTTTATCATGCACTGTCATCTGGTATTCATATAATGGAAAGCTACGTATCCAATGGTAAAAAAGATCTAGTTAAACTATGACTAGTCATTAATGCAAGCTATCACATGACTTGATTTAATGTTATATGTCTTAATTTAGACTCTTCTGGATATATCCTAGTTTAATCTCTTCTTGATTCAATTTACCTGGTCAAGAATTTAACTCATTCAATACATCACAGCACATGTTTTGCATATGCTTTCCATTCCAGAAGTGACATGGAACAAAATCTGCTACTTATCCCCAGTGACTGCATTCATTTTCCAACCATTTATCAAAATTGTTTGTTGGATTTTTTTCCCTGCCAAAGTCACTTGTTGCTATTTTGGACTTCCTTGAATGAAGCAGGCATTTATTTTTAATGTACAGATAAGGTCTTTAGTTAATATCAATTTCTTCATGAAAGTTATGTGCATTTACAGAAAAAGAAGTTTAGTCAGATGACTGCAGTAATGAAAATATGTCTAGGAAAAAAAAGGAGGAAATTATCAAGTCCAAGAAGTCCAAGAAACAAGAGTTTGCAACTGAACATAATAAAGGGTAAATATATATGATACTTCTATTGAAATGCATATGAATCTAAACATTAGCACTAGCTGGCTTTTGGTGAATTGATGGCACAATACTGAAATTTGGTATACTTTTTGTATAAAATAATTATACTTTTAAAATACAGCTTCTCAGGACGAAATAGCCTGTACAAAGTCTACAGATTCAGGATCATATTTTTAAAGATGCCATTTTGCAGCCTTCAGTTAACTTTCTTGAAATGTTTCTAGGGAACACAGACAGCTAGATGAGATCTCAGGATAGAAAGACAGAGGAACGTTACTGATAGAATTCAAAGAGAAGGAAAAGTGGACTCTTATAAGGGTCAAATATTAATGATAGGAAAAATATGTTGGAATTTGACAGAGGCTAAAGTCTGGCCCTAAGGTAGAAGCAAATAACATTCTTGACCAATATTTTTTAATGAAAAAGCTCAGTATTAAGCAGAATTAGTCCATAGAATTTATAGCAACTTTTCAGAATTTAACCAAGAAGTTCTTAAGAGTACTGTCATGCACATATGTACTACAATGTGTTCAGTTAAAGGAGTGGCATTTTATGCAGTGAGGCATTTTATCCATACTTAGAATTTAGTTAAAATAGCAGAAGGAAGAAAATAAACAAATAACAGAAGAAGAATTATATAAAGTTCAATTGTTATATGATTGGAGACTGTACTATGATGTATATGTATACAGGGACAGTTGGTATTGAGTGTCCAGTTTGATCTTCAGCATTTTACTGCTTAAGTATTAACCATGCAGTATCGAAGTTCTCTTTACATTTTTCTCTTCTTCCTCAGGTTAAGCTAGTTACTCTGTAAGTAACCTTTCTTATCTCTAGCAGAGTTCAAGAAGTCAAATATCTTGTTTTCACTCATATAACATTAAGTTCCATAAATAGATTCCTTTTAGAAAAAGAAGAAAAATAAAAATTTAGAGAAAACTTTGTCTTGTGATAATTCACTCATATTTTCCCCATAAAATCAGAAATAAGGTTGTGCACAAATTGGAGACCTTTAGCAACAGAGGGGGTGGCTGTAGAGTACCAGGACATGAAGAGCTTTAGAAGAAAGTGGGAATACAGTATTCTTCAGAATGAGGAAGCATCAGCATAACTGACCGAATAAATTATAACATTGTTTGAGCTGCCTCATTGAGGAAGTGGGAACTAAGAGAAAATTGAGGCTTTTCATGTTTGGTACTTTTAAAGCACAATCTGATATGACAGAAATGCAGCAACTGTGCTTCAACATTATCAGCCTGATCCTGACAACTATCTGACCAAGCCATAAGCAATTCCTAAGCTTTATCCACTTCTATAAACTTTGGTTTTCTGTGACTTTTAATGGACCATAGACGATGTTGAGATACAATCAATCAGAAATGTATTGTAACAGTAATGTAACAGAAATGTAATGTAACAGTAGCTTTCTATTGCAGTATAAGTTAGAATAGACACTGTTTTGGATTTGAACAAATGTTTACATCACTTATACATTGACAGTGTTCCTTTAACACCACTACAGAGAAATATCCAATCTCTCTTCTGAAGCATAAAATTTCTGCAAAAGAACTGCTTTTTGATGCTAATGACAATACAGTTCCCAAAAGAACTTCAATGTAGCATGAGCATAGCTCATAAACAGTATGCAGAAGTTAGCTTTGTGTTGTAAGCTAACTTTTGGGAGCATTCTGAATTCAGTGCCTGTATTAGCAGCCTTATGCATGAACAAATTGAACTAGGATATCATTTATCACCATATATATTAACAAGTATTTGGTAATTTATTCATATACAAGCTATTATTTGTTTTCCTAGCAAGGAGATGCAAAGATGATACTGCAGCATAGATTCCTGTTAATTTGCCAAATAACTTGAACTGATCTTATGTGTCTCTTGTCTGGTGTAATATTTCTCAATTACCACCAAGACATTTTCTCCACAGAATGTCACACACTTTGACACACATACCCCTGCGCTTATGAAAAATAATTAGCGGTGAGTGAAAACAACTGGCTTTTTAAAGAAAAAGAAACTTCTATAAAAGGAGCTGGGAGGCTGCAGCAGGACTTAAAAGTCTACTAACCACAAAGTCTCAGGTTGGTTGTATCATATAATTTTTAGAGTTACAGGTAAAAGTATGTTTTAATAAGTGCAGCGCAGGTGTTTCTAATGCACTTCTCTTGAACAGCTTTCCAATAATGATTTAACACATACTATAATAAAGGAGCTTGTACATGGATTTAATACATTTTATTTTATTGCACTCTACTTTATCACAACCAATTTTCATCCTGCTTTATCTCAAGTGATGAAACATTTTCTGCCTGTAAGCATGAATCATTTAAATGTTTCAAAGCGATAGCTAAGGAGCTCTAAGAATATATATATACACATTTTCTTTGTCTGTTTCTTGTCAATAAACAAATAATGATCTCTCACTAGTTGGATTACAGTGCATTGCAACAGTATAACTAGCTTGTATTGTCGGCTTTATACAGAAGGGCTGTCCCACTGAAGGCTAACTTCATTTTAAACAGTTCTCTGTATTATTTTCTCTCTCATTGTCTAGATAAGAAATTGCCCTTCTGAAATGTCACCTGCTTCAGCAGTCAATTCTTTTTTTTTTCTGCCAGCTTTACATTTCCATTTGGAAGATCTTTGTTTCCCACCTAAATTCTGAGGGGAGCTCTAGATGACTTTCAGGCTCATTCACATTATTCTTATGGTTATTCCTACCTGTAGATAAGAAGCGCAGCTTTCTTCTCTATGTGACCATCCCACAGAGGCACTTTTTATATCTGACATTCTTTCTTTCAGCCAATCTAACAATGTAGTATTCCTTACCAGTATTCTTTGGCACCAGATTGCAGTTTGAAATCAGCATGCTCACAATTGAAGATCTCATCTCATTTTCCTTCTTCTCTTTTCAGGTCTCTATGGATCACTTCTTTCTGCTCTTCTTTGGAGGCCCTAGTCCCTCTCATGCTGTCCACCTTTTCACATAAGCAGATTAAATAGCATAGTACCAGTGATCTCTTTTTTGGTAGTTTCACATCAGCTAACAAAGGTGAGACCAGTACAGTGTAGAGATGTTCCAACTGGCTCCCACTCACTACCCTGAGTACCAGTAGCAGTTAACCACCATAACCCAGGAGTCTTGAAGTTTAATTCACTCTCCTTCTTACTCTTCATTAAGTCCTGTGCTGTTACCATTACCCAGTAAGCTTGTTTAAAGCTAACTCAGGTATTTCTACATTATACTTCAGTCACTCATGTGGCAGAGTGACAAAATACCGTAAGCACAGGCAATGTTTGCTTGTTTTAGTTTTACATTTTTCATAATTCATTTTATTGCAGTGTTTACTTAAACTCTGTTAAGTTCTTGTATACTTCTGCTTCTTTTTTTCACTGGCTAATAAATAACTTTCTTCTAGGTGTTAGTCAATGACAGGCAGGAAACTCAGAAGACATAAGGCTGTGCCCAAATCAATAACAGGAAAGATCAAGACTTATATTCCTCTTCCTTTTTTCTTGTGAAATATAGGCAAGACCACAATATTTATGGGTGACTTGAAGCAATTTAAATAAATATTATTTGCATCTGAAATCTGTTTACAGCAAAACTGAAATATATTTCTGTTAATGTTCTTCAATTTTAAACAATTATGTCATATGATTTCCCTCCTGTTAACTTCTTCAGCTCTCATTCAGATATTTTTAGCAGTTTGCTAGTAGTCATAGTCTAGTACTAAATGTAACAAACTGAAAGTTCTCAAGTGCATTTTAATGGTGTGTTATAGACATTAAATACACAATCATTATGTTAAGGGTTATGTTTTATTTTTGTTTTATTGCTGGATCCAAAAGTAGGCTGGAGAGAAGAGGCATGGGAGCAATAAAATTTTCAAAAAGTTTTATTCAGTAGTTGAAACACGTGTGAGTTTCATAGTGGCTTAGCTCTTTTGTTTTGTTTCCACATGAATATTTACAGCCCATCAGGAAAGGAAACAGAAGTCCTAGCATAACATAAGTACACCTATCTTGGTATTTTTTTGATCTAAACAGAATATAGACCCTCAAGGTAGCTTAAAAGAGTCTGTTCTAACAAGTCTTTCAGGTCAGTATTTTTGGTCCCAAGGTATTCACATCAATATCTTAAAATTTGTCCATCTGTGAAAACTGTTGAACTGCTTGAACACTTGAATCATGTGTAAGTATATTAACATTAGTTCATCGTGACAGCAACATTTCAGTATGTTTACCATCTTTTATAATGAGCAGGAGAAATCTACTGGCCCAAAAAAAGGCTAGTATAACATTGAGGATGAGGTGAAGCCATTGGATGCATATAAAACATGATAGATTTATTGAGAATAATTTGCTTTCTTAGTGACAGTTTTTAGAGTTAAGTACAGGTTATATATGAAGAGCACCTCACCTTAAACCTGGAAATAGTTCTAATAAGATGCTTTTCACATTGTGAATTTTAAACTACTTTTGATATGCAGCTTATAGCAACAAATTTTTAGCTTCTCCTGGTCCCTTTGCAGTGTCAAGAAATTGCGTCTGTGTGGGGCACATCAGCCAGTTCTCCTCAGTGCATCTGACTTCAATGAAAAATTAATAAAGCCATACACGTGTTTGTCAGTATGGCTGCGCAGGACCAAACAGACTAACAGATGCTCGTTCTGGACAACAGAAAGAAACTACAGTTCTACAGAGTTCATACAAGAGTGTGACAAATTTTAGCCAACAGAAAATTTAGGCTGTATATTTATTTCTGATTTGTCACCTAACCCCTAAAGTAATGTATTTGTTTCTCTCCCAGAGTTACATTTTATTTGGAAGGTCTAATTCCATCAGAACAGGGTTGCCACTCAATATAAGTCAAGTAGGCCATTGTCTATGGTACAGGAAGCAAAATCATTGCCTTTAGATGAAAATGCAGTCTTGTATCAGTAGCTTTATTTCCAAGCCCTGCCTGTTCATGGTCCTTCATCCCCACTCTGCTGCTGAAAGGGCAGAGGCAGTGATGGCACCACAGGGCTCTGTAGCCATTTGTGAAGGTGGAGCACTAGAGTGATAGCTCACCTCCTTCTGCACTGTTTCTTGTAGACTAGCAGCAAGCTTGCTAGTTATTGTGTTGAAATCATGATCAGTAACCAATATCTAGAAAGTAAGGAAGATCCCGATTTCTGCCTTAAAGCTGGAGATTTCTTTCCCAACAGAGCATGGCATGCAAACTGCTGGTTCTGTAAAAGCAGTTGTCAGCACGCTTGCTTTAAGGCCAACATGCCTCTGTCAAAGCAGAGGGCTGCTCTTCTAGGGGCTAATAAGTTAGAACACATTTGTACCTCTTTGTGTCAGTCCTCATGTTCCCTCACCTTTGCTGTGGATTACCAAATGTGAGAAATGGTTAATCAATTTGCTATTTGATCAAACTAAAGGTAGAAGAAGTTGGGAAGAGAAGGAACAGAGAGGCTGGGATGAGGAAAGAGATCATGACTGTTATTCTTGAAAGTGGCAAATCAGAAACCAGTGCCTATTCCTGCAGCCCTAAAGGACACAGAATTCCAGTCTCCCTCAGTGTGAACAACAGTATTTGAACCTATTGATCACTTTTCCAAAGGGATTAAGTACTCCATAATGGAGAAGTGGAGTTCATATCTCACTTTTTTCACTTTCTCACCTACTACACAAGAGTACATAAGGCTTACCAGACAGGGAAGGGAACAGAAAACCACCTTGACAGTGGTAAAGACCAAAATTTTGGGCTCTGCTTTCAGTACAATTCATGCATTAGACTCAGAAGTCCAATGTTTCACAATACCTTGTATTGTAAATTACAATGCAATTACAATACATTGTACTGTTTTATATTTCAGTCTAGGAATCAGTATTGGACTTTTCCATTATTCAGAAAAATAGATACTAGCTTATTTTTAATTATACTTTAATTCTACCAACATAGTCAACATCACTGAGAAAATTACATTCTTTAACATAAAATATTATAGAAGGTGACAGAAATTTAGAAAATTTCAAAATTAAAGTTTCTTCCTATGTGAATTAACAAGATCACATTCGTGCTTTACGTAGTTATTTATGCAATAACTGTGGCCATCACAACATCACATAAGATTTGGAAGAGTGTGTTTCGTATAAGCAGAATGATTATATTCAAGCAGAAAATGCTGGTCTCCTGGTTGTTATTCATAATTTATTGAAGTGGTGTGAGAAAACTGCTTATCAAGCTAGAGGAAATAGTAGGATATGGGATCTGTCCTATAATGTTTACAGTTTGAAAAAGATACAGGAAAAACAGCATTCCCATGGTAATCCAGTAGTAGATAACCATTACAGTATCTTTCCTTTGCCTTCACTTCCTATTGTTATTTTATTTTATTAGTGACTGTCAGAAACTTTGGAGTGAGTCATCAGGATTTTAGTTTATACAGGATAGTTTTCTCAGCCCTCCAATTCTTTCAGCTCTTCTTGATTCTGATAAACATTACAGATATTTGTCAATCGAATTAACAGCATAAAAAGGATATGTTTTATGTGAAAGAAGTTGGAGTAATATGAGAAAGAGGCTAAGCAGGGGAAGAAATAATTACCGAGGCAGATATCAGCAGCAGATGGTGATTTCTACTGGGAAATTCATGCAAAGATTCAGAAAACGAGTGCAGTATTATCATGCTTTTAAAATCTGATGGTAGCACTAACATCTTTCAGAAAATGGATGTTGATCTGTATCTCAATGCTTTAGCAGAGACAGAACAGCTAAACTGAAAACAATGAGCAGTATGTGGATGACTTTGAATTAGAACACATCCTGTCCATCATATACGCTGAACCCAAAGGCTTACTGGAGAAGGCAAAGAACTACTGCAAAATGATCAAGAGGCTAGAAGAGAAAATTTGAATGGATTTGTACTGCCCAAACTCTAGTGATGGAAACTCAGAAGAAAGAATTTAGGGATTGGAGATGAAAATATACTATGGAGTCTTTAGCTCCTGCTCACTTAGCTTTGGGAGTAGAGCTCTCTCTGCCAAGTTACAACAGCTTCGGAGCTACTCTGACTTGGCGTGAACCGATGCAGAGTCAAGCTCCGCATCTGCAAGTGGCATAAAGAGTACAGGCAACCTGACTGCTCCTTCTTCTCTCTGCCGTGACTTTCCAGTCCCTTGATTCTAGCAACAGAGAGCAAGAGTGGCGTAACAGCTTCCACACCAATTCTAAAAGTATACTTTTTTTGGTCTGGAGTGAATGGTTTCTTTGGGATAAGATAGGCCAGCTTTAAAAGACGGATCTCACTTATGAAAGTTAGCTCTGAAAGAGCAATCTTCCCAAATGTGTGTGATGCGTTAGTTACCTTGTATCCTTTTCCCTGCAGTTTACAAAAGCAAATAAAGATATAATTAAAGCAATTGCTGTTGTGAAAATCCTGTGCTTTCTGTGGTTCAGAAATGTTCCCTGTTACTTTTCCAAACCCAGAAGTGGTGCTTTTTGGTTAGTGATTGCAGCGATCCTATTCAGCATTTGGCATTACCAAGCTTTATTCATTCCACACTGTGACCAATTAAATATACTAAATATGCCTCAGAAGCACAAAATAAAGATATAAAAAAATAAAAATAAAACCCCAGATCTGACTTTTAGTTTTATTTACAATGAGAGAGTTTGTAACTTGATCCTTCACTTAGTTTTCTAAAAAAGGAATTTACTGTTAAATTTGGTGAATTTGCATCCAATTCTGTGTTCTTATCCATCTTTTAAAGAGGATATTTATTCTTCATAAAGTGAGGTACTGCTTGGTTTCTTTTCACTGAAATAATCTTCCATCCCCTGAAAATTGTAGCGTTTGCAGTTACCTGGGTTCAGCTTTGACTTTAATGCTCTTCCAGGTACACTGGCTTCACCTTACCTTCTTTGAGGTAGGAGTCATCTCATTGATTGTCTTAAGTAAAAGGAAATGGCTCATGCATTTTTCGTACATTATAACAAATGTCCTTTTGCATTATAATTGAATGGTGATTGTTGTGTTCAATCAATGAGAAAGGTTAAGGGAGCTTCTCTGCCAGCATTTTTAATGGAGAAGTCGATTAAGATTCAGTTTAATCATTCTGACTGCTTCAGAATTAAAGCAACAAAGACCATCAATGGCACTATAATTACCAGTCTTTCTGTAAGTTTACACTGCTGTTTATGCAGCCATAAATTTTGTTATAATGCACAATGTGACCAGGTTAACTTGCTTTGTTTGTAATGCAAAATATTTCCCTTAATTGTACCGTGGATAAGAAATTGTAGTGATGAACTATATATAATTCAGCCTAATAAAAAAAAAAAAAGTAAACACAATCCGTCTGTAGAGTATGACTGAGGTGAATCAGCCTGATAGCTTATGTTAAATAGTTTAAAGTCATGGCCTTAACCTTGGGACGCTAGAGACATATTTTACTTTATTGAACATGGAGACTAGCATCACTCCCAGGTGAGTAAAAAGGGTCAAATATATTATTCTAATCCCTGTTCCAAACAGAGAAAAGGTCATCATACACTATGTATTGTATGCTGCCAAAGAGTGAAAAATTCACACTGGGGACATGGGTGCAAATCTATTTTAGACATGGCCTTTAAAATGTTACTAAAATGAATGATTAAGTGGTTTTGAACAAGAAAAAGATTCTTGAAATTGATCTCATTTATTAATTAGTTTGAGCTTATAAAGGTCTTACTATAAATAGCTAGAGACTAGAAGAAATTGTTCATTTCAAAGGAGACAGGTTATAAAATAAATTTGGTTTTTGTAATATTAATACCTGTAAGTATGGTTATCCATTTCATTTGCTACAGATGAATGGAATATGCTGGGATATCTTGATTTATCCAGGATGTTTAGATAAGCATGTCTAGAACTTCCAATGAATTAGAGACACAGGATACTTCTATTAATATTTTTTTTTCATTCCTTTTACCTATATGAATTTCATTCTAAAGACATTGAGGACTTTTTTTTTCTCCACAGAGAGAGACAAGCTTTGACCTGACTTCTCACTAACTTAGAAACAAGCTTTCTTCATGCAGAAGCACAATCTCCAGAAATGGGTCAGTGTGAAAAAGAGTCCTTCAGCCTATATAGGTAGGTAGAGGGCAAGATGCCTTTTTTCACCCACAGACTCCTGTTTTATTGAAAGCTCAACTTCCCTGAAAAAACTAATCAAAATTTTATTTCACATTACCCAGTAAAGCTATACGTGAAGATGCATGAAGACCAGAAACAGGGATGCGTTTTCATCAGCTAAGTTGATCCCCATTGGAGATCCACTGTAGATTCATCCTCAGCTGTAAACTTCAGAGAAAAGAATTGTGGCTCACCTAAAACAAAGAAGTCTCTCCCTATAATTTGAAAAATTAATATTGTGGGGTTTTTCTACCATTTTTAATGACTCTTTTTTTTCTGTTAATAGCATATTTTATATCTTGCAGTTGTGCTTATTAGCTGAAGATGGATTGTGTTGTAGCTGTAACATGTAGCTTGCTGTTCTCCGAAAAGAGCTTTTTCTTCCTTTTCAGCAGATCTTGAACTAGTAAGAGAGGATCCTCTAACAGCAGTTATTGAATGACAATTTTAAAAAAATAAAACACCACTTCAGACAAAAATTTTTTAATGTGCGACTCCTGAGCTTGCCATTTGCTACATAATTTATGCTTCTTGGAAAGGTGAGCTTGAAGGTTTAATCAAATGTATTGATATATACAAATCTGGACCACCTACTGGCTATAAAACTTCACATTCACATGGTAACAAGATACGGTTCTTTAACGTATCTCTGTATCAAGTCTGCTCTTTCAGTAGCAGGAAATTATGAAAACCACTAAAGAAGATAATTTAAAAATGTAACTCCTTAAATCTGTCTCCAAAGAGGTAAAGACAAACATGTAAATCAGCTGTTTATGAAACATTCATGTTTGAATTTAAAAGGCATACCAGTATACAGTGAGTATCACTGATACTAAAGTCAGGAGCTTAATCCTCTAAAGAAAACAAAACACATACAGTGCGTAGGCAGCCTGGCATAGTTCCTTCAGATTTTATATGTGTGAGTTAGGGTGCGGAGTCTATACTTAATTTAAAAATAAGATTGACTAATCTATTTGAGTGCTTACTGCCTTGTAAGCAGAGAAAAGAGTAGCGTGCCAGAATGGAAATCATATGGGCCGGGAATTCCCCTTCTGTTGACCACAGAAGGTATAGGCATAATCCATCAAGAACAGAATGCATGCCATACTTTGTTCATTAGCATTTAAAGAGGCTGTTTGGCATCAGACAACAAATACAATTCTTGCAAGAACTTGGCAGCGGACTGTTTGTCAGTTAATGACAATCCACAGCTTTTTCAAGGAAATACTAAATGTTCCCAGGGCTATTTCTGAATTCTTTTCAGCACGAAGCTTGAAGTGGGGCTAACACATTTGTATAGCGATGACCAGCTTCCAAGAAAAAACATCGGTTCTGAACCTGAAATCGAAACAGATTTGTTGGCAACACATCAACAAATTGTGATGGAATTACAGGATATGTGATATCACATATGTTATCTTTACATTTATGCATTTCCTAAAATACACCAGTGTGTTTAACATCTCCAGGCTACAGTCTGGAAAATCTTATTTAGGACTTGGGTATCAATATAGACAGTGTGATAAGAAACAAAGAGAAAAAAAATTTAAAAAGGATTGAAAACCCCAAAAGTTTTTGTAACTTTAAGTTAATTATAGATTATTTTTGTTGTAATTGCTCTATTGTTAACAAAATACCAAACTCCCTTCACTCTCTGTGCCAAAATCTTTACCTGTGCTTAAACTAAGTAAAAACATATATTTTTGAGATGGGATTTGATTACAGTCATAGATAACCAAATTTCAGCTCATATTGGTGAATCTTCAAGTGAGAGACATATGTATGGGACTCAGTAGGTTAATCATAGGCATCAAATACCATCTGAGATTCCATACAAGCCTAGTGGACATGACACAAAATCCATAAGCAATTCACACTTACTGGAATGACCATGTGGGATACGTATCTTAGGACATTTTCAGTGGCACTGGACACCTATGTTAAGGGAGTAGAATCCCACCCTTTTTGTCTAAACTCTTGTTTAAATCACTGACATCCATTTGATACCAGAATTTAGAGAGCTCTTCAGTTGCCAAAATGTAGGTATCAACTTCAAAGAGAGCTGAATAGGTCTCCAGTCTTGTTGGACTGCATTGGATACATTTCCACTGACCAGTAGGAGAGCTTAAACCCACCTATCTCTCATTGAGATGCTTATTCTGAAGTTAAATACCATTCTTAATCTTCTGCAAAAAAGGAAAAAATATATTAGAACTTAAAGAACAGATTTTCAAACCTTTTCTTCTCTAAGCTATATGACTGTGCATGTTTTCAAATGCTCAGAAGCAATGCCTCTTTTTTGGTTTGTTTGGCCTTTTTTTCGGTGACGACTCTCAGAAAGCCAGATTTCTGTGTCATAGTTAGGAACAAATCACTATAGGTCTGATGCACAGCTATGACGCTACAAAATTAGGCTGTTTTGTAAGTGCTGTGGATTGTATTGTGTACTTCTACTGTAAAGGCAGGGACTTCTTTTTTTTTTTCTTTTTAAACTTCCAGACATATTTCTAGGACTTCACGTTGCACATTTGACTTGTGGGCTGAAGACCAGCCACTAGTAACAGTAAGCTTCTGGAAGTTTGAAGAACAGTGTCTGTTGGGATGAAGGTACCAGCTGACGTGATTCCTCCTGATTGGTCTGAAAGTCTAATGAGACTGGAACAACAAGAAAAAGGTAAGTACTTAGGCGACCCAGAAATAAATGCTTTGGTTAAAGAATCACAGTTCCTATAGGAAGTGACCACACTGAACACTTCAAGGTGACTTATGAATATTCCCAATTGAAGCAATGTATTAAGCAAGAAAGTAAGCAAGAAGACTGAGAGAGGAGTACTTATTAAGCTTGAACTGCAAGCTTCATTGCTAAAGTTGCATGTAAATTTTAAACTGAAAGTGTATTGTTGTCAGTCTTGAAGATTTCTCTGATGGAAGCTTTCCATGGAGGCTATCAATAGATTATATTTACATATACTTGGAGACACTTTTACATTGCAGGAGTTCTGGAAAAAAAAAATCTGAGAGTAAAAGAGGTCCAGCTCCAGCATCAGTAAAATTTTCTGTCACAAGCTTCATTTACCATGGAAATTAGTTAATAAGTACACACCTGGATCCTATAACCCATGAACTTCATTGCTAAGGAGGGATGACAATATGTTACTGAATCTCTTCTAGTTAATGTTTTCTCCCTTCCACCTTTTCTACGACTTAAATATGGGTTACTTACAGTTCGGAAAGTATGTAGACAGTGTTAAATGAAAATCTGTTTATCAGAGATACTAATATAACCTTGCTAACTGATCTGCTTCATGCAGAGAACAACAGTGAAGTCAAGGTAGCATTCTCACATATTGGAATTTGGAATACAACTGACTAAGGATCATCATGACATACATCAATATTTAGATTGCTGGCATACCGTAAAGTATTAGTTAGTATTAGTTAGTCTCCTATTTTTTGCTGACAATGTTAATTGTGCTAGTCAGTCATGCTACAACCACACTTTAATTTGCTATGGAGAGGTAACCTATGGAGAGTCTCATTGCAACAGCTGTAAGACAGGATGTTCCAACTGAAAAGTCAGAATCCCCACCAGCTCACAAGGTAAAACAACTCTTATACTACTGCAAGAAAAGCTGTATCAGTACAGCAACAAAGCAAAGAAAATATGAACTATGGGTCACTCAGGTAGTCCTAAGAGCTTAAATGGAGATTAACCAGGCTAGGCTTTGTTCCTGGCTTCATTACAGAGTTCTTGTGCTGTATTGGTAAGCTAGTTTTCCTGTTATCTCACAGAAATAGCAGGTCTTCCCTTCTTCACATAGATATGTGGAACAAATATTTTAAAGACTATGAGACACATAGAAGTTACAATACTGCAGACAGTGGATATTTGTGATATAGAAGGCAAATACAAGGCATCATAAACTATGTGTATGTCAGAACCAAACAAAAAGATTAGAGATAAAACACACAAATCTATCTAGACAGAATGGGTGGAATTCAGTTAGCTGAACCTTGAATATCTGTCCTATTCCTAATCTTTCTTCATAGTAACTGGAGAGCTCTAGTCATTTTTAGAGCACAATTCATCTAACCAAATACAGTCTCTCCTTTTACTGCTCTCCACTGACTATAAAGAGCCTCCAACCATTGGCTCAGATGTAGACAGCTACACTTAGATGAATCCAGTTCTCAGACTGTAAGAGGAAATGGAGCTCAGTTCACATCCAAGAATTGCCTTTCTGCAGCGTTTTGTTACTGCAGCATTTTGTGTAAGTCAGCTCAGTGAGTAATGTGAGACTTGATAAGGCCTGCCTTGAGCAGCACTTTAAACTCTGGTCTGTGCAGTGCTGAATTTAAAGATCAAACAAGAGCTTGGGAGGAGTATAATATCCTTCCTATGTTGGCTGCCAGAAAAATCAATACTGATAAGTTATCTTGTTATGGAATTAATAAAGTTCTAGATGTCTGTATACATTCTGTTTGACCCCTGCCATTCATAAAGAAATAATTATTTCATGTTAATAAGAGTCTGATCCTGCGCACATTGAACTAAAAAAGAGAAGTGTATTATGCAGAATGATTGGCAATCATAAGCTGAGGTAGACTGATCATCCAATTAAATCATAGAATATTAAAAAGGTCAAAGTAATATAGAGCTGGTCTAATTAATAGACAATGAAATAAAATTCTGATTCTCACACTCTTGAATATAAGCCCAGTCCTGAAAAAAATTACCTACTTTATTTGTGAAAGTAGTTCCTCTGACTTCAGGGTACTTCATAAGGGCATGTGGACCCTTGCTTATGGATTACCTTTCAGGATCAGTGCCTCAGACTTCAGTTTTTCTGTCTTGTTCAGGTAGTTGTACTAGAACATTTAATATTTTTCATTCCTTATCTGCATCTTACAAGGAGGCTCATATAATCCTTTTTGTCTTCATGAGCAGTAGATAAAGATTCAACCCTTTAAAACTTCATTAATATGTTGCCCTAATGATATCAAAGGTATAGTATAATTCAAACGTCAGTTCTATGTCTGTCTTCTGTGGTTTATGTGGATTTCTATTAATATTTAATTTGGTTCATTATCTTATTTATTGTGTGTTGGTTAAAGGAATTCAAAGATGGAGGTGCTGTGTTAACATAAAAGTCTCCTCACACTGAAACAGGAACCAAATATGATGCATGCACAATAATGTTGGGACTTTGTTTATAATAAACATTTTAAATGACTGATTTTTTTTCATAAATACTCTAAGTAAGATGATCTATGAGATTTCTAATTTATTCTTGTTTAAAATTTAACCATGCTTTTTTAAAGCATATCAATTTTGTTAATACCATGTAATTAAAACATGTCAGTGCACAGCAAGTTTTAGTCTAAATTAATGACTATGAGAATTATTTTAATTAAATAACCAATTATAGAAAAATCGCAAGCATGAGAGCTGACATTTAAATGAATTTCATTTAAATTGCTTCTTAACATTGTCCCATCTAGGACACTAATGCAAAATGAACTATTGTATCAACATAGATTATCACTATTTTTGTGTGCACATAATGTATTCATATTCAATCACTGGCACAGAACTGAATATTTTGTATTGATCTGAAATGCCTATGAACAAAATAGGACAGAATAAACTGAAGTACAAACAAAACTGCTTTGTAGTTCTGTGACACAATACAGCTGCATTTCTCTCATTTGCACACATATATTTTCATATTTCAGTTCTTCATTCACTTACAAATTTCATTTTCCATTTGGTGCAGGGTGAACTTTTAAAATTGCTGAACATTCAAGTGGCTTTTAAAATTCTGGCTCTCTTGTAAACACAGAAGAAAAATCCTAATGGGCTATTCACTTTTCACGTCAGATTAAAAAAAAAATCTGTCAGAAACATTCGCTGGAATACATTTTGCTCACTTTTAACTGGAAAGTAAGAATAGCTTACATAGTTAACTAAATTACTCTTCTGCACTGCACAAATCGTTACTGCATTTGTCTAACAATCACATTCAATTTAATCAGATGCATGGTGCAAACTGTGCCAGGAAACTCCTGAAGCTATTTTCAAAAGTGAGTAACAGTATAATACATTGCAAAACAGTTCTCTACTGTAGCTTTAAAGATGTCACAGAAAAAGGAAAAAAAAAGGCTTCTGCATTTTTGTTCATTGATTAATCAGTAATGTTATGTATAAATAATGTATCTGACAGTATGGCAGCCCACTTGGGACACTGTGCCATTTACAACAAAATAGGATGCAACATGCAACTGAGCAGCAAGAACAAATTAAACATCTTTCCTTGGTAACTTTAGCATTTTTATTAGGTGATAAACATCACAGTGAGAAGAAAAGCAGATGTAGATATTTCAACAATATTAACCTTAATCTAAAGCTATCTAGAGACACAAAATAATATTTATACATACCTAAAAAATCCTTAAACTGTGTGTGAAAGATGTTGTCCTGATCTCTTTATGTTCTGCGGGACTCCCATGGAAACCAGTTGACAGAGCCATGGTGTAGAACCAGGATTTTATACCAGAATACTGCAACTAAATTCAATGAAGTATTATGGATAATCATCTCTTGTTAACTTGTAACACAGAGATATCACTGCAATATGTGCTGTAGGGAATTTGCAATGTTAATATAGGTGTGTGTTTTAAAACTATTGTCTCTGTGAAGTCCTGGTGTTCAAATTAAATTATTATATTAGAAATTTTCATTGAACACAGCCTAAAAATTTCACAGGGTCTCTGTGTTTACCTTCAAAACTGTTTGTAGTAAGTTCTTTTAAAAGCTATTAAAATTATAGTATCATTTTAAAAGTTACCTAAATATCAGCTCAAATAATCTTGGGTCACTGATGTATTTTAAATTAAATAAAACCAGTGAGACCCTTAAGTATAGCCACAAGGAAAATAGACATTAGAAGGTAAAGGAATTATTTTGTAAAGTAAGAAAAAATAAATAAATAGTACAAGAAATGTATTGCGTCTGGCACAGGATGATTTCATAATTATATATTTATCTCTATGTTCATATATGACCAGTTTTCATTAAATGAATATATTTTTTCCCAAAGAGCACTTGTAGTCACTGATATTGATTGAAGAAAAAGTAATAATCTTAATCAAAATCAAATTGTTAAACAGCAGTTTTACCTAATTATCACTAACAAACAAAAAACAATGGTATTTGTATTCTCAAATTAATCTAGAGGAGTTACGTAGCCAAACCTTAATAAAAATCATTATGAAGTGTTAGCCCAGCTCCCTTTGCCTGCTGTGGAATTTCCAATCACTGCATTAAATATTGTGAAATGGAACAAATATTATTCAACATGATTCAATACCATACACCTTGAATTTGTAACTATCATGACTAAATCACGTGATCACTAAATCAAAGTATCTTTCTGTGTATTGAGCTAAATACCCAATTTAGTCTCTACTCGTCCTTTTTGCATACTGCAAAAGCTGCAGCAGTTTATTTCACATCTACACAATAATTAATCTTATATCCCCTCATACTTAATAGTTATAATAGTTAATGTTTATACCTGAGGTAATTCCCATTGCACAGTGAAGAGGATTATCCACTTGATTAAAAATAAATCTTTTCACCCCTGCACTTGATTCTGTACGTCCCTGGGGAAGCTGACCATAATTTATTTCTTGCTGTACCTCACTCTACAAGTGCTAAGCCCATTTTGCAGGGCCAATACTGCATGTAGCAATGGGCTTTAAACAGAAGAGTAATTCAATTGTGTTGCGGTTTTTTTTTAACCCCAGCTTCATCTGGAGACAAATTCCTGTTACTCAGATGTTACAGCTAAAACCCTACAGCCATTGTGCGTTTTCCAATGCTGTGGGTCATGGGATGTTGCAGTAGTTGTTCTTCTCTCAGGGCATAGAATAAGCTCAGCTGGAATGGTAGTACCTGGAGTAGTGACAAATGGGAAATGGGAGACTGGGAAACTACCTTCCAGTCTCAGGTACAAAGACGTTTGGAACTGGAAAGACCAGAAGGCAGGGTCTGAAGGGTTGAAGGACAAAGTTTATGAGGTTGATTGCCATTGCTCAGTCAGCTAAGTCCCATGCTACGTGTGTCTGTGAATTCTGACTCAAAATCCACACGGGTGCCTTAGCAGGTTAGGAAGCAGTCATTCATCTGCAAGCAAGCTCCTAATTATTACTTATCAGCACTGTAAATTTCCAAATGTTTTGTTTCACCTGGCTGCGTATACTTAATTTTCTATTTTGTTGGGTTACAAATGCTAGACCATGTCAAATGGACACATTTAAGATGACTCAAAGGAAAGGCGGCTTCCTTCTCAACTGATAGGTTCCCTGTGAGTCATAAATGTCTGCTTCAGAAACAATTGTATGTTTTGACTTTGATTCCTAATTCTTTTTTCTGCTTACTAGACTCAACAGCTCTGGGGGAGTAAGCTGGATTCTAGTCAGTCTTGTATGTCATCAGTGAAGCTATCCTATCTCCAAGTTTCCCACTGGAATGCCAAATGCCTTATTTGCACCTTCACAACCTCTCTGGAGACGAGGTGTCTACTCAATTGTTAGAATTTGGCCTGAGAAATCTTTTCTGTTGGCAGTGACTTTCAGATCCCAGTACAAGGTTTTCACTGCTGACAGTTGAAAAGAAAAACATTTTCATGCCTAGTCTGAGTAAAACCCATATAAAATCAGAGAGATCAGGCAAATACAGAACTCTACCATGCATTCTTCATTTCATAACTACAGCCTCTTCCTCATCAACAAAAGCAGCTCTATAAATCAGCTCAGGATCATCATTTGCCACATGGTGATTCGTAAATCTTTATGATTTCTAACAAATTGAAGTAAACTTCCCAAAAGGAATAAAACTATAGAATGTGCTGCTGTATGTGCCTCTGTATTTGCACACAGGAAATTATCTTTGCCCACTGAATGAACAAATATAAGCGTAATAACAGATGAGAAAACATTCATAATGTTCTATTCCAGTAGATGGTTATGGTAACAAACTAGAGCAGATTCTATCTTGAATAAAGATTATTACCTCCTTAGTTTTATTGTCCAGCTGTGCCAGAAGTCCATACATACTGCAGAGATGGATGCTATGTAAAAGATCAAGAGAGAGAACTCCAACAGCTCTTACTTCTGCATAGGATTCTTCTACCTAACAGTTTAGACCATATTGAACAGAACTTTATGTGCATATACCCTTTAGCATAAGGGCTGGGTGTGGATAGACAAGCACAATTATTTTAAAAAAGAAAGCTTGATAACCTTTATAACCTCTAAAGGATACTCCAACTAAATGGTGAGCACCAGGGTTCAGGTTCATCTTATGGAGAGTGAAGAGTGATACGGACAGTTTTCCAGTTATATTTGAACTCTATTTGAGTTTGTGAGGGGAAGAAAAATCAAGCAATTTCCTGGTTTATATGCTATTCAGTCAATTACCTACATGTTCACACGTAGTATACTCACCCCTCAACTGCTGTAACTGTTTAGTATCCAGAATACAACAAACACAGATTTTCAGTCGACCATTCAGGGAGTAATTTCACAATTTCTGGGTGAGCTGCAGAATAGATTTTAGTAAGGTAACCTAATGCTAATATAGAAAACTAAAATGATAATGGAAATAGAAAAGATACTTTTGAAGTTCTCCCAGAGCACTTAGAGAAGCACACTTTGTTTTAAAACTGAATTTGTCTACATTCAGGTTTCTGTTATTGGATCGTTTTTCTGTTTCTCTTTCCTTTCCTGCTATATTAAGAATCCTCTCTACTAGCAAAAGTCTTCTCTCCAAATGAGGTACATGCTCAGTATGTTCATGTTGAATGTTGCTCTTCTAGGAAAATAAAACAACTTGAGCTCTTCAATCAGATTCTTCAACAGACCTTCAATCAGATTGCTAGTACAACTGTAAAGTGTGATGGCAAACTCTATTAGTTTTTCTCTGATGAAGCTAAAAGTACCTTCTCAGTACCCTCTTGCTGAACTGTTTGGGGACTGCATCCTCTGTCCCTTAGCTGGAAGTTACTGCCTCCTGTTCCTTAAACATGTGTGCTCATCGCACACATGATACTGTTTTATTGCAATATGGTAAAATAAGTTACTATCTTCTGGCCCAGGCACAACAATACATCAGCTGTTGCAGTAAGATCATGAAAATTATACAAAAATTCTCCAGATTAGCTCCCAGATAAACTATCACACTGGAAAGCAATTCATAGAATCATAGAATATCTCAAATTTGAAGATAAGCATAAGGAACATCTAGTCCTACTCCCTGGTCCTCACAGGGCTACCTAAAACTAACCTATATAACTAAGAGCATTGTCCAGATTCTTCTTGAACTCTGACAGACTTGATGCCATGACCATTTCCCTGGAGAGCCAATTCCAGTGACCGACCACCCTGTCAATGAAGAACCTTTTCCTAATGTCCAACCTGAACTTCCCCTGATGCAGCTCTGTTCTATTCCCTTATGTCCTTTTGCTGGTCACCAGAAAGAGGACATCAGTACACCTCTGCTGCACACCTTGAGGAAGTTGTAGACTGCGATGAGGTCACTCCTCAGTCTTCCCTTCTCCAAGCTGAACAAACCAAGGGACCTCAGCTGCTCCTCACAAGCCTTGCCCTTAAGGCCTTTCACCATCTTGGTCACCCTCCTCTGGACACACTGTAATAGTTTGATGTCCTTCTTATACTAAGGCACCCAAAACCTCACACACTTGAGATGGGGCTGCACCAGTGCAGTGTAGAGTGGGGCAGCCACCTCCCTCTACAGTCTGGCTATGCTGTGCTTGATGCAACCCAGGATACAGTTGGTCCTTTTGGCTGCCAAGGCACCCTATTGACTCTTATTCAACTTGCCATCAACCCAGCACCTCAGATTCTTTCCAGTCTCTCTTCCTTCAATTTGTATGTATAACCGGGATGCATAACCACCACAGGGGCAGAATCCAGCACTTACTTTTGTTAAATTTAATGCAGAAATTGGCTGGTTTTAATCTTTAATTCCTAAATCTTTTTTCATTCACAGGACAGTTTGTTTTCATCTAAGTGTGATTTTTCAACACTGTTCCTAGATGGCATAATTTTGCATTTGACTCTAGTAAGCAGAATTTACTCTGTAGGAAATGATTAGTATACCAAATAATTTTAGGACAGTGCTTATATTATTGCTGTCACTGGTATGGTCCATAGGAAAAGCATATGGCAGAAGTTTGGGGCTGTCTAAATGTAGAAGAAAACATTCACCTTTATTGCTCCTATCTCAGTTAATGGTAAATTATCTACTTATTTATTACTATTTTATTACTTCCTCTTACTTTTATTGCAAGAAATAAGAATCCTGCCAAGAAGAGTTTAAACAATCAGAGACCCAAACCCTGATCTACTTACGTATTCACACTAAATGAGGGTATTAGCCTAGCAACTTGAGCATGTGCTTTGGTCTTAAATTAAAATCTTGATAGAAAGCTGAAAACAATGATATTTCAGGAATATTCTATAATATGAAAACATTCATATAGCCTAAATTCATTCCCCATAACTTGATACCTAACACACATATAAAGATAAAGCAGTGGTCATTTCCAGGTGGAAATTCCAACTTCAGATTGGCTGAATGGCCCTCTGGATTATGTCTATCTTTTTCCACTTAGGCTACCAGCAGCCAGAAGTTAGGTACACAGAGTCATATAGGATGAAATCAGACCTACATGCTCACACTTCTAAAGTTTCCCCATGTTGTTGCTAATATTCAATTGTGTGTACTATTTTTAATGCTTTAGTTTAACCAAAAATATGGATTATTTAAAATAAATTTTATTAATAATCCTACTATAATCCTGTATGTTTAAAGTAATGAAGTCCCTTACAGCAGTAAATGAAGTACCCACAATTTCCACAAGAAGCTATCAGCTTCTCTTTGAATTTTTGACATTCAAGGTACTTGGTATGGATGCAGTAAAATAAAGCAGAGTTGCAGCTCTTTCCATTGATAATAAACTATTCTGTAAATAAACATTTGCTCTGTTTCCTTCTTAGGAAAATTACCTTTACTGCTTGGATAGATTTTCCAATATATAGGTCAATCTGTCCTAACCTTTTTTGAAGGAAAATGAGAAATGTTTCTTATGAACAAGATAAGACATACTGTATCTAATGGCACTGTTTGCAAACACAAAATAGCAGCAGACTCGAGAACTGCAATATAAAGCTATCAATTAATTTTGTTGTAACTGTATGCACCTGTGAACAACTGCTTAATTAAAGAGGCAAACAGAAATCTCTCACAATAATGCTTCAAATTACTTGCATTTATGTGACTCAATTAGTTGGAGTGGATAAATACAATTGGAAAGCTGCCATGTGGACTTCTGGAAATAAAGAAAAGATAGAACTGAAGAGATACAAAACCAAATGGGAGGACTCAGGCAGATAAATACAGATAATTCTCAGAGGTTCGTAGGTCTATACAAACAGAGAAGATAAAAGAAAAAGATTCTGTGTAAATATGTATAAATACCTCATTTACTGTCATGGAGTCTGCTTTCACAGGCAGGAACATTAAGGGGATTGTTCGTTTTGGGCAGCATACTCACAGGGCTCAGATTTGCTGTAATTTTGCCATCAGATGCATTCATTCAATTCCCTTTGTCTTTAGGGAATGGCAGAGGTGTTCACTGCTATTGCAGTGTCTTTCCTATCCTCTAAATGTTCCTCCAGAAAGGCACAGGTCTTCCATAGTGTCTGACCTATTGGCCTCCCTAAATGCCTCAGATACTCTGGGGGTGTTTTGATCAGGAGTGGAACTAATCACTGAAACAAATCTCCTATTAGTTCCCTTTTCTACACTGTGGTTCCCATCACAAAGCAGTTCCAAAGCATGTGAACTGACCTTTTTGGGGATAGAACTGAACTGGAAGATGCTCTCAAGTGAGCACACTGGATGAACATTCATCCTCTGGAACCAGACTAGAGAGAGCCCAAAGTGAAAAAATTACAGATATGTGTGGTGTGGACAGCAGGTCCTGACCACTGTGAGGCTGCTTCTCTTGGCTTTCACTACCTCCTGATGTAGACATAGCCTAAGGCATTTAAAATGACACCTGACATATTAAACACTTGAATTCCTTCTTCTTTCATTTTCATGTGCCTGTTTCAGAATAGGATTTAACCCCATATATGTGCAAGTCCATTGCTGAAAATGCTTTTTTCTCATCCTTACATGCAGTTCAGTGTTGTTCAGTAGCATTTCAGGAGAGCTTGCTGCTGACGGCCATTGTCTGTAATGGGGCATTTCATTAACACTGAATGATCGACACTGGGGGCCAGTTAAGCAAACCAGACTTTCACCTCCTCTGAGAAAGCTTATCTAGAAATGGCAAAGTGGATAAAAGACAAGATAGATTATACTTAAAAATACTGTCAAGTGTAGGGTCTCAAATCTATTTTAGATATGATTTAACTCTCTTCTAAATGCAACCACTAATTTTTTAACATTATTTTTTAAAATAGCTGTCTTTTCTGAGCTCGTAGTCTCAGGCATTCTGTTCCTTAAAGAGTGGTCAAATACACCTCACTTGTTATTTGGGTCAAAGATTTGTACATGTGCATTGTAACTGAGCAGCGGGATATTCTTCCAGGTGGAGCAAGGAGCAAATGCTCAGGGCAGAGGAGGGAGAAAGACCTTCTGAAAGCAAAGATGCAAAATGGTTATTTTCTGTGGAAAAAAAATATCATTGTCAGCTACTACTTTAGACTTATAGTCAACAAAGGCATCAGCTGTTTTTGTCTTTCTCTCTTGAATACTTACTGACACACTGGTTTATAGCAGATAGGTTTTGGATATTCAAATAAATACAAAACTTTCTTAATTTTTTTGAGTCTAACACTGAAATTAATTTTATTAAGACACATTTATTCATGGGTTTTAAAATAATATCTGTCCATTTGAGACAGAAGAGCTACCAATATATTTCAGATGTTTCATTACATCATTTTCACTGTGCTAGTATAATAACAATAATATATATTTGGTTTTCTTCACTTTTATTTCCTTCTTTACTTTTGATTTCCCACACCTTTTCCATTTCTCTCTTTTTTTTTCAACTGTAACCTGAAGATCTCATATTTTTTCATAATAATTGCTTTGGTTTTTACGGTTTATATTTTCTATTTAAAGCAAGGTCATCATATATGCATAGTTGACCTTACTGTTATTTTCTTTCCCCTAAAAGCTAATCATGCAGGTAAAGTTGCAAGATACAAATAGATTTGTTAGCCAACCCAATCTGGCTATAAAAATCTACCTGTGACCTAGAGGACAAAACTCCTCACACTTCTAATCGAAGTCAACTACCCAGCTGACAGGCAAATATGCTTCTGAGGGCTTTTTTGATGCTGTGATGATAGCATCTTGAGGTTGTTCCCAGATGGAGGGGAGGGAGGTAGAAGTGAGAGTCAGAGACTGTGACAGTCGCTCATCTATCTTGGAAACACTCAGAACCTTGGAAATATGAATTAAATTAGGCTGTGCTTTCATAAACACTTTAATCTAACTTAGGTATGAAATGCTGCTAAAGGAGGTGATCCCTCCATCCTCCCCATCCCAGCTGTCTGTTCTCATCTTTTCCCCTGTGCCAGCACATGACACCAAATGTATACCCTGTAAGCTAGATTTGGGAACTGATCTAACACCCAGCCTCCCAAATATTAAAACTTTTTAGTTGGATCAATTCCTTTTGCATAAATGCTAATGGGGGGTGGGGGAGTAGAATATACAGGCCCCCTCTGGGTTGAGGTAATTACCACCAGTAGTTGTTACCAGTTATTACTATGTGTGGTAACCTGGGCTCAGATCATCTCAAAGGTGTTGGTAAACCACAGTCACAATCACCTACAGGGCTTCGAACGCAACTCTGGCTCAACAGGACCAAGAGCCAGCACTGTACTTTATGGGCAATGAACTTGTGGTCCTAGGATAATATGGAGGAAAGCTGTCACTTTCAGCACTTGTGGCAGTTCTTGTAAGACTAATTGACATGATGTAAACTGAATTGCAAATTAAAAGATGTATTGTGATAGCACCAAGCATCTTAAAACAAGGGAGAACAACAAGCTTATTTCAAGAGATTAAGGCTTGAAAAATCCCATGGCTTCCTCTCCCTCTTTTTTTTTTTTCTGTTCTTTTGGGGGTAAGTACCTAGGCTTCATAGTTATTAAATGAACTGAAAATTGCTTCTGCCCAAGCTTATTTTGATCATCATTGATCTAATCAACTTATGCTTGTTTAATAAGAAAATCTAAAGATAAGGAAGATATCTCTAATCAAAACAATGTTGTCAAAAAAATTATCAAGTACAGTTTCCTAGCTACTTACGAGTGGTAGATGACTGTTTTTTCTTTCTCGGTGGTAGGTATGTATGTACTACACATCACAGAATCACAGAATCACAGAATCTC